>NC_086064.1:9833549-9836805 GCF_947568885.1 Cydia strobilella | reverse complement strand
ACCTAACCTAACCTAACCTAACCTAACCTAACCTAACCTAACCTAACCTAACCTAACCTAACCTAACCTAACCTAACCTAACCTAACCTAACCTAACCTAACCTAACCTAACCTAACCTAACCTAACCTAACCTAACCTAACCTAACCTAACCTAACCTAACCTAACCTAACCTAACCTAACCTAACCTAACCTAACCTAACCTAACCTAACCTAACCTAACCTAACCTAACCTAACCTAACCTAACCTAACCTAACCTAACCTAACCTAACCTAACCTAACCTAACCTAACCTAACCTAACCTAACCTAACCTAACCTAACCTAACCTAACCTAACCTAACCTAACCTAACCTAACCTAACCTAACCTAACCTAACCTAACCTAACCTAACCTAACCTAACCTAACCTAACCTAACCTAACCTAACCTAACCTAACCTAACCTAACCTAACCTAACCTAACCTAACCTAACCTAACCTAACCTAACCTAACCTAACCTAACCTAACCTAACCTAACCTAACCTAACCTAACCTAACCTAACCTAACCTAACCTAACCTAACCTAACCTAACCTAACCTAACCTAACCTAACCTAACCTAACCTAACCTAACCTAACCTAACCTAACCTAACCTAACCTAACCTAACCTAACCTAACCTAACCTAACCTAACCTAACCTAACCTAACCTAACCTAACCTAACCTAACCTAACCTAACCTAACCTAACCTAACCTAACCTAACCTAACCTAACCTAACCTAACCTAACCTAACCTAACCTAACCTAACCTAACCTAACCTAACCTAACCTAACCTAACCTAACCTAACCTAACCTAACCTAACCTAACCTAACCTAACCTAACCTAACCTAACCTAACCTAACCTAACCTAACCTAACCTAACCTAACCTAACCTAACCTAACCTAACCTAACCTAACCTAACCTAACCTAACCTAACCTAACCTAACCTAACCTAACCTAACCTAACCTAACCTAACCTAACCTAACCTAACCTAACCTAACCTAACCTAACCTAACCTAACCTAACCTAACCTAACCTAACCTAACCTAACCTAACCTAACCTAACCTAACCTAACCTAACCTAACCTAACCTAACCTAACCTAACCTAACCTAACCTAACCTAACCTAACCTAACCTAACCTAACCTAACCTAACCTAACCTAACCTAACCTAACCTAACCTAACCTAACCTAACCTAACCTAACCTAACCTAACCTAACCTAACCACATGCCACAGGGCATTCCGGACCAGCCCCACGATCCTGGCTCTGTTTAACCAGTGCCTTCGGCTTCTATACTTTCCAAAGTGCTGGAAGGAGGCACATATTAGAATCATCCCAAAACCTTCAAAGGAAGACTATGGGGTACCAAAATCCTATCGCCCCATAGGCCTGCTCCCGGTAATGGGAAAAGTCCTTGAAAAAATGATTTTTAAAAGACTGACGTGGGAGCTAGCGCAGGGAACAGGCCTAAATCCCAGACAATACGGCTTCACGGCGCAAAAAAGCACAGAGGACGCGCTGTACGATGTCATAACCTACGCGAAGGAGGGGCTGAATAGTAAAATGTTGACGGCCATAGTCTCCCTGGATATAGAGGGCGCGTTCGACGGAGCTTGGTGGCCAATAATCCTGAGGGAACTAGGTACCCACTGCGGAGACCAGTGGCTGATGGGCATCGTCTCCAGCTACTTGGAAGACAGGAACGTGACCCTCAACTATCTCGGGAAGACGGTCAGGCGGAGAACCGAAAGAGGATGCATCCAAGGCTCGATCGGAGGGCCACTGCTGTGGAACTTGCAGCTGGACCCCCTGCTGCGAGAGGCTGAAGGGGGAAGCGCCCAGCTGCAGGCTTTCGCAGATGATATAGTCATCATGGCGAGGGCAAACACCACTGAGGAACTCAACAGGAAGATCAATGACGCGTTAGAAATGGTTGCAAGATGGGGCATGAAGCATAAGCTCCGGTTCGCCCCACACAAGACACAAGCGATCTTAATAACGCGCAAATTAAAATATGACACGCCAACATTCCAGATGATGTCGACACAAATCGCCCTGGACAATAAACTAAAACTTCTAGGTCTCACAATAGACGAAAACCTGGGGTTCGGACTCCACATAGAGAATGTCTCCACCAAGGCACTGAACCTTTTTAAAGTGGTAAGCAGAATGGCAAAGACTCGATGGGGATTAAACCCGGATATATTGAAAACCATTTATTACACCGTAGTTGAGCCTACAATACTCTACGCTGCTGGGGCCTGGGGAAGTGTAGCAACTAGGGTCCACGCCAGGAAAAAACTAGACAGGATAACCAGAGCTTTCGGTATAAAAATAGCCAAAGCCCACCGCACAGTATCCACTGTCTCAGCGGCAATCCTGTCACAAATAATACCACTGGACCTTAGGCTGCAGGAGCAAAAGGAGCTCTATGAGGTAAAGAGAGGCAAAACCCTCCCGGAGTTGCCGGAAGGGAAACTGCAGCCTAGGGCCCACCCGTCGATACTCCCGCATCCGGCAGATAGGAAACGACTCACCTTTAGCCTCACAAAAACCGAGGAGGACTTGACGGAGGGGCCCTCCCAGGGGGACACCTGGAGGGTCTACACGGATGGCAGCAAAATCCAAGGAAAGGTAGGCGGCGCGATAACATGGTGGTCGGGAGGGGAGGAGCGGGACAGTACGAGCTTCAGGCTAGCGGATCACTGTTCGGTGTACCAAGCCGAAATGATGGCACTCTACCAAGCCACGAGCATGGCGAAGGACAAGGAACACCGGACAGTGATCTACTGTGACTCTAGGTCCTCACTTCAGGCAGTTGCCGACCCAAACTCCCTTAACCCGATAGCAGTAAAAATCAGGGAAAACCTGGAGGAGGCCCTAACATGGGGAAATCCGATAGAGCTATCTTGGATAAAGGCGCACGTGGGCCTGGAAGGAAATGAGAGGGCGGACCAGCTAGCCAAGGCGGCGGCCCTAGACCCGGAAAAGACCCCGCTGTATAACAAATTCCCTCTCTCGTTCGCAAAAAGAATAATAAGAGCCAGGACCCTGAGAAGGTGGCAAAGTAGATATGAGGAGACGGAAAGAGCCTCAGGCACGAAGCTGTTCTTCCGGGATGTGCGGGGCGCTAAAAGGATTATGGAGAGACTGGGTAACAGGAACACCATCGCACAACTACTAACAGGGCACGGGGGCTTCAAACAATACCTCCACAGGTTCAAGCTGAGTA
>NC_086064.1:9618549-9828549 GCF_947568885.1 Cydia strobilella | reverse complement strand
ACCTAACCTAACCTAACCTAACCTAACCTAACCTAACCTAACCTAACCTAACCTAACCTAACCTAACCTAACCTAACCTAACCTAACCTAACCTAACCTAACCTAACCTAACCTAACCTAACCTAACCTAACCTAACCTAACCTAACCTAACCTAACCTAACCTAACCTAACCTAACCTAACCTAACCTAACCTAACCTAACCTAACCTAACCTAACCTAACCTAACCTAACCTAACCTAACCTAACCTAACCTAACCTAACCTAACCTAACCTAACCTAACCTAACCTAACCTAACCTAACCTAACCTAACCTAACCTAACCTAACCTAACCTAACCTAACCTAACCTAACCTAACCTAACCTAACCTAACCTAACCTAACCTAACCTAACCTAACCTAACCTAACCTAACCTAACCTAACCTAACCTAACCTAACCTAACCTAACCTAACCTAACCTAACCTAACCTAACCTAACCTAACCTAACCTAACCTAACCTAACCTAACCTAACCTAACCTAACCTAACCTAACCTAACCTAACCTAACCTAACCTAACCTAACCTAACCTAACCTAACCTAACCTAACCTAACCTAACCTAACCTAACCTAACCTAACCTAACCTAACCTAACCTAACCTAACCTAACCTAACCTAACCTAACCTAACCTAACCTAACCTAACCTAACCTAACCTAACCTAACCTAACCTAACCTAACCTAACCTAACCTAACCTAACCTAACCTAACCTAACCTAACCTAACCTAACCTAACCTAACCTAACCTAACCTAACCTAACCTAACCTAACCTAACCTAACCTAACCTAACCTAACCTAACCTAACCTAACCTAACCTAACCTAACCTAACCTAACCTAACCTAACCTAACCTAACCTAACCTAACCTAACCTAACCTAACCTAACCTAACCTAACCTAACCTAACCTAACCTAACCTAACCTAACCTAACCTAACCTAACCTAACCTAACCTAACCTAACCTAACCTAACCTAACCTAACCTAACCTAACCTAACCTAACCTAACCTAACCTAACCTAACCTAACCTAACCTAACCTAACCTAACCTAACCTAACCTAACCTAACCTAACCTAACCTAACCTAACCTAACCTAACCTAACCTAACCTAACCTAACCTAACCTAACCTAACCTAACCTAACCTAACCTAACCTAACCTAACCTAACCTAACCTAACCTAACCTAACCTAACCTAACCTAACCTAACCTAACCTAACCTAACCTAACCTAACCTAACCTAACCTAACCTAACCTAACCTAACCTAACCTAACCTAACCTAACCTAACCTAACCTAACCTAACCTAACCTAACCTAACCTAACCTAACCTAACCTAACCTAACCTAACCTAACCTAACCTAACCTAACCTAACCTAACCTAACCTAACCACATGCCACAGGGCATTCCGGACCAGCCCCACGATCCTGGCTCTGTTTAACCAGTGCCTTCGGCTTCTATACTTTCCAAAGTGCTGGAAGGAGGCACATATTAGAATCATCCCAAAACCTTCAAAGGAAGACTATGGGGTACCAAAATCCTATCGCCCCATAGGCCTGCTCCCGGTAATGGGAAAAGTCCTTGAAAAAATGATTTTTAAAAGACTGACGTGGGAGCTAGCGCAGGGAACAGGCCTAAATCCCAGACAATACGGCTTCACGGCGCAAAAAAGCACAGAGGACGCGCTGTACGATGTCATAACCTACGCGAAGGAGGGGCTGAATAGTAAAATGTTGACGGCCATAGTCTCCCTGGATATAGAGGGCGCGTTCGACGGAGCTTGGTGGCCAATAATCCTGAGGGAACTAGGTACCCACTGCGGAGACCAGTGGCTGATGGGCATCGTCTCCAGCTACTTGGAAGACAGGAACGTGACCCTCAACTATCTCGGGAAGACGGTCAGGCGGAGAACCGAAAGAGGATGCATCCAAGGCTCGATCGGAGGGCCACTGCTGTGGAACTTGCAGCTGGACCCCCTGCTGCGAGAGGCTGAAGGGGGAAGCGCCCAGCTGCAGGCTTTCGCAGATGATATAGTCATCATGGCGAGGGCAAACACCACTGAGGAACTCAACAGGAAGATCAATGACGCGTTAGAAATGGTTGCAAGATGGGGCATGAAGCATAAGCTCCGGTTCGCCCCACACAAGACACAAGCGATCTTAATAACGCGCAAATTAAAATATGACACGCCAACATTCCAGATGATGTCGACACAAATCGCCCTGGACAATAAACTAAAACTTCTAGGTCTCACAATAGACGAAAACCTGGGGTTCGGACTCCACATAGAGAATGTCTCCACCAAGGCACTGAACCTTTTTAAAGTGGTAAGCAGAATGGCAAAGACTCGATGGGGATTAAACCCGGATATATTGAAAACCATTTATTACACCGTAGTTGAGCCTACAATACTCTACGCTGCTGGGGCCTGGGGAAGTGTAGCAACTAGGGTCCACGCCAGGAAAAAACTAGACAGGATAACCAGAGCTTTCGGTATAAAAATAGCCAAAGCCCACCGCACAGTATCCACTGTCTCAGCGGCAATCCTGTCACAAATAATACCACTGGACCTTAGGCTGCAGGAGCAAAAGGAGCTCTATGAGGTAAAGAGAGGCAAAACCCTCCCGGAGTTGCCGGAAGGGAAACTGCAGCCTAGGGCCCACCCGTCGATACTCCCGCATCCGGCAGATAGGAAACGACTCACCTTTAGCCTCACAAAAACCGAGGAGGACTTGACGGAGGGGCCCTCCCAGGGGGACACCTGGAGGGTCTACACGGATGGCAGCAAAATCCAAGGAAAGGTAGGCGGCGCGATAACATGGTGGTCGGGAGGGGAGGAGCGGGACAGTACGAGCTTCAGGCTAGCGGATCACTGTTCGGTGTACCAAGCCGAAATGATGGCACTCTACCAAGCCACGAGCATGGCGAAGGACAAGGAACACCGGACAGTGATCTACTGTGACTCTAGGTCCTCACTTCAGGCAGTTGCCGACCCAAACTCCCTTAACCCGATAGCAGTAAAAATCAGGGAAAACCTGGAGGAGGCCCTAACATGGGGAAATCCGATAGAGCTATCTTGGATAAAGGCGCACGTGGGCCTGGAAGGAAATGAGAGGGCGGACCAGCTAGCCAAGGCGGCGGCCCTAGACCCGGAAAAGACCCCGCTGTATAACAAATTCCCTCTCTCGTTCGCAAAAAGAATAATAAGAGCCAGGACCCTGAGAAGGTGGCAAAGTAGATATGAGGAGACGGAAAGAGCCTCAGGCACGAAGCTGTTCTTCCGGGATGTGCGGGGCGCTAAAAGGATTATGGAGAGACTGGGTAACAGGAACACCATCGCACAACTACTAACAGGGCACGGGGGCTTCAAACAATACCTCCACAGGTTCAAGCTGAGTAACGACCCCCATTGCTCCTGCGACGGACAAACCGTGGAGACAGTTACACACATCCTCACGGAATGCCCAAGGTATGGCCCCGAGCGGTACGCCTGTGAGTGCGCAATAGATATGAGTGTTACGGAGGGCAACTTCGTGAGGATGCTGGAGGACGACGGAATAAGGAAACACTTCGTGGACTTCGCGGAGGGCGTCATAAGGAGAGCGGCGAGACAGAACGGAGCCACGGCAGTATAGGAGACGTGGCACCCCAAGGCGGACTAGGGGGCCCGCTCAACCCATGGCTGCATCCGTGCCGGTGTCGGGTCAGAGGAAAGCGAAATGTCTCGCTCACCACTGGCCAGACATTGGCACGGAAAGGGCGGCCATGGGGGGAGTGGGCAATCAGGAAGGCTACTTGGGGTACACCACCAAGAAACATGCTCCCAAAATGGCACCACATCTCAACGCTCCGACGGTGGAGCGATAAGGAAATGCTCCCAAAATGGCGCCCCAAAAAAGTGCTCCGACGGCGGAGCAAAACCATAACAAAGGATAATGCTCCCAAAATGGCGCCCCATAAAAGCGCTCCTCTGCGCTCCGCCATGCTCCAGGACGCTCCTCTGCGCTCCGCCGTGCTCCGGGGCGCTCCGCCCTGCTGTTTGGTTGTGCTCCGCTCCGTTCCGTTGTGCTCCGTTTTGCTCCCGAGTGCGCCAAATTGCTCCGGGGAGCTATTTCCTGCTCCTCATTGCTTGTCCCGGGCGGGTGGCGTGTTAAGGCAATTGTATTGAATTGAAAGAGCTAATTGGACATTGATTGTGTTGGATGCGTGTTTTTGTATGGATTGTAATAATATTGGGTACGTGTGATGAAATGGACATTAATTGTAGATTCTGACATTTTGAGCACCGGTGTTTGCAAAGACGCTCCGGGGCGCTCCACGGGGCTCCCCTGCGCTATTAATTAACTAATTGTATTGTATTAATTGTATTAAATTGTAATTGTATTAGATGCGTATTTTTGTATAGATTGTAGTAGTGACATAACGTACGTACGTATAATAAGTTGACATTGACTGTGGATTTTGATATTAATTGCACACGATTTTGACAGTTTGACATTAATTGTAACTTTATTAATAATTACGTGTAATTAATTAATAGTAATTGTAAAATTGTAAATGTAATTGAAAAATGATTTTGACCTTAACTGAATTTAATTAATATTATTTATTATTATTTTTAATTTAATTTATAGTAACATTTTTGTAATTGACAAGTGTAGAAAGTGTAGACTGTAAGTAGGCTAAGTATGTAAAGAAAAGAAAGAAAAGAGGAAAAATATATAAAAAAGAAACAACTATTGAAAAATAAATATCAATAATAATACAGAGGAGGGAGGTGGGCAAAAAAAAAAAAAAAAAAAAAAAAAAAAAAAAAAAAAAAAAAAAAAAAAAAAAAAAAAACATAACCTAACCTAACCTAACCTAACCTAACCTAACCTAACCTAACCTAACCTAACCTAACCTAACCTAACCTAACCTAACCTAACCTAACCTAACCTAACCTAACCTAACCTAACCTAACCTAACCTAACCTAACCTAACCTAACCTAACCTAACCTAACCTAACCTAACCTAACCTGACCTAATAGGTTTTCCATTTTTCTTTTTCCATCCCATGACTAATGTTGAAGGTCCTATCAAAATCGGACAAGCCGTTTCGATTTTGGACCCAAAACTGTCAAAATTTCACAAAATGTCAATTTTGACAGATTTGACAGATAGTATAAATCTACACTTAACAATGTCACTTGGTGCTAAATTATATCCCAAAATGAGAATTTTCACTGAAAATGGCAAAAACTGTCAAACTGTCAAATTTGACAGATATGTGAAACAACACTAAGTACATTAAACTATGTCACTTAGTACCAAACTTTAACAAAACATGTTAATTTTCACTAAAAATGACCAAAACTGTCAAACTGTCAATTTTGACATTTTTGACAGATGTGTCAAACTACATTTTCCATCCCATGACTACTGTTGAAGTTCTTATCAAAATCGGACCAGCCGTTTCGATTTTGGACCCAAAACTGTCAAAATTTCACAAAATGTCAATTTTTACAGATTTGACAGATAGTATAAATCTACACTTAACAATGTCACTTGGTGCTAAATTATATCCCAAAATGAGAATTTTCACTGAAAATGGCAAAAACTGTCAAACTGTCAAATTTGACAGATATGTCAAACAACACTAAGTACATTAAACTATGTCACTTAGTACCAAACTTTAACAAAACATGTTAATTTTCACTAAAAATGACAAAAACTGTCAAACTGTCAATTTTGACATTTTTGACAGATGTGTCAAACTACATTTTCCATCCCATGACTACTGTTGAAGTTCCTATCAAAATCGGACCAGCCGTTTCGATTTTGGACCCAACTGTCAAAATTTCACAAAATGTCAATTTTGACAGATTTGACAGATAGTATAAATCTACACTTAACAATGTCACTTGGTGCTAAATTATATCCCAAAATGAGAATTTTCACTGAAAATGGCAAAAACCGTCAAACTGTCAAATTTGACAGATATGTCAAACAACACTATGTACATTAAACTATGTCACTTAGTACCAAACAATAACAAAACATGTTAATTTTCAGTAAAAATGACAAAAACTGTCAAACTGTCAATTTTGACAGTTTTGACAGATGCGTCAATCTACATTTTCCATCCCATGACCAATGTTGAAAGTCCTATCAAAATCGGACCAGCCGTTTCGATTTTGGACCCAAAACTGTCAAAATTTCACAAAATGTCAATTTTTACAGATTTGACAGATAGTATAAATCTACACTTAACAATGTCACTTGGTGCTAAATTATATCCCAAAATGAGAATTTTCACTGAAAATGGCAAAAACTGTCAAACTGTCAAATTTGACAGATATGTCAAACAACACTAAGTACATTAAACTATGTCACTTAGTACCAAACTTTAACAAAACATGTTAATTTTCACTAAAAATGACAAAAACTGTCAAACTGTCAATTTTGACATTTTTGACAGATGTGTCAAACTACATTTTCCATCCCATGACTACTGTTGAAGTTCCTATCAAAATCGGACCAGCCGTTTCGATTTTGGACCCAACTGTCAAAATTTCACAAAATGTCAATTTTGACAGATTTGACAGATAGTATAAATCTACACTTAACAATGTCACTTGGTGCTAAATTATATCCCAAAATGAGAATTTTCACTGAAAATGGCAAAAACCGTCAAACTGTCAAATTTGACAGATATGTCAAACAACACTATGTACATTAAACTATGTCACTTAGTACCAAACAATAACAAAACATGTTAATTTTCAGTAAAAATGACAAAAACTGTCAAACTGTCAATTTTGACAGTTTTGACAGATGCGTCAATCTACATTTTCCATCCCATGACCAATGTTGAAAGTCCTATCAAAATCGGACCAGCCGTTTAGAAGATACAGAATTTTTCCTCAAACTGAATTTCGGTCAAGTTCGAGTCGGAATTAACTTTTTCCATACAAATTCGGTCGAGGCGCCTGATGAAGGTAATAGCAATGTTTCTCTATATTTTTACCACTAAAAAATTAATATCTCAAAAACGGTAAGAGATAAAAAAAAATGGACTTGAAATTCGAGCTATCGGCACCACGTAGTAGGTGCACGAGGTACGGCATGCCTACCTTATATATTTTTTTCAAAATTTTTGGACGCTAAAAAAAAATTAAAAAAAATGCAAAAATAATCTAACCCGGGTCTAAAATCTTTATTTATTATCCGATTTTAATGTAAAAAACGTCATTCGATGCGCAATTATTGAAATTTTGGGGTAGGGTAGAAACCAAACACCTAATTATTATAAGTTTTTAATAAAAAATTAAAAACCGTAAATTTTCAAAAAAATGTATGGGAGGTACCAGACGCAGGGCGATTCAATACCAAAAGCGAAAGACCATAGATAGATCAGGTAAAAAAAAGCCCCTATGCCAAATTTGAACGAAATCGACCGAGAATAGACCCTATAACCTAACCTAACCTAACCTAACCTAACCTAACCTAACCTAACCTAACCTAACCTAACCTAACCTAACCTAACCTAACCTAACCTAACCTAACCTAACCTAACCTAACCTAACCTAACCTAACCTAACCTAACCTAACCTAACCTAACCTAACCTAACCTAACCTAACCTAACCTAACCTAACCTAACCTAACCTAACCTAACCTAACCTAACCTAACCTAACCTAACCTAACCTAACCTAACCTAACCTAACCTAACCTAACCTAACCTAACCTAACCTAACCTAACCTAACCTAACCTAACCTAACCTAACCTAACCTAACCTAACCTAACCTAACCTAACCTAACCTAACCTAACCTAACCTAACCTAACCTAACCTAACCTAACCTAACCTAACCTAACCTAACCTAACCTAACCTAACCTAACCTAACCTAACCTAACCTAACCTAACCTAACCTAACCTAACCTAACCTAACCTAACCTAACCTAACCTAACCTAACCTAACCTAACCTAACCTAACCTAACCTAACCTAACCTAACCTAACCTAACCTAACCTAACCTAACCTAACCTAACCTAACCTAACCTAACCTAACCTAACCTAACCTAACCTAACCTAACCTAACCTAACCTAACCTAACCTAACCTAACCTAACCTAACCTAACCTAACCTAACCTAACCTAACCTAACCTAACCTAACCTAACCTAACCTAACCTAACCTAACCTAACCTAACCTAACCTAACCTAACCTAACCTAACCTAACCTAACCTAACCTAACCTAACCTAACCTAACCTAACCTAACCTAACCTAACCTAACCTAACCTAACCTAACCTAACCTAACCTAACCTAACCTAACCTAACCTAACCTAACCTAACCTAACCTAACCTAACCTAACCTAACCTAACCTAACCTAACCTAACCTAACCTAACCTAACCTAACCTAACCTAACCTAACCTAACCTAACCTAACCTAACCTAACCTAACCTAACCTAACCTAACCTAACCTAACCTAACCTAACCTAACCTAACCTAACCTAACCTAACCTAACCTAACCTAACCTAACCTAACCTAACCTAACCTAACCTAACCTAACCTAACCTAACCTAACCTAACCTAACCTAACCTAACCTAACCTAACCTAACCTAACCTAACCTAACCTAACCTAACCTAACCTAACCTAACCTAACCTAACCTAACCTAACCTAACCTAACCTAACCTAACCTAACCTAACCTAACCTAACCTAACCTAACCTAACCTAACCTAACCTAACCTAACCTAACCTAACCTAACCTAACCTAACCTAACCTAACCTAACCTAACCTAACCTAACCTAACCTAACCTAACCTAACCTAACCTAACCTAACCTAACCTAACCTAACCTAACCTAACCTAACCTAACCTAACCACATGCCACAGGGCATTCCGGACCAGCCCCACGATCCTGGCTCTGTTTAACCAGTGCCTTCGGCTTCTATACTTTCCAAAGTGCTGGAAGGAGGCACATATTAGAATCATCCCAAAACCTTCAAAGGAAGACTATGGGGTACCAAAATCCTATCGCCCCATAGGCCTGCTCCCGGTAATGGGAAAAGTCCTTGAAAAAATGATTTTTAAAAGACTGACGTGGGAGCTAGCGCAGGGAACAGGCCTAAATCCCAGACAATACGGCTTCACGGCGCAAAAAAGCACAGAGGACGCGCTGTACGATGTCATAACCTACGCGAAGGAGGGGCTGAATAGTAAAATGTTGACGGCCATAGTCTCCCTGGATATAGAGGGCGCGTTCGACGGAGCTTGGTGGCCAATAATCCTGAGGGAACTAGGTACCCACTGCGGAGACCAGTGGCTGATGGGCATCGTCTCCAGCTACTTGGAAGACAGGAACGTGACCCTCAACTATCTCGGGAAGACGGTCAGGCGGAGAACCGAAAGAGGATGCATCCAAGGCTCGATCGGAGGGCCACTGCTGTGGAACTTGCAGCTGGACCCCCTGCTGCGAGAGGCTGAAGGGGGAAGCGCCCAGCTGCAGGCTTTCGCAGATGATATAGTCATCATGGCGAGGGCAAACACCACTGAGGAACTCAACAGGAAGATCAATGACGCGTTAGAAATGGTTGCAAGATGGGGCATGAAGCATAAGCTCCGGTTCGCCCCACACAAGACACAAGCGATCTTAATAACGCGCAAATTAAAATATGACACGCCAACATTCCAGATGATGTCGACACAAATCGCCCTGGACAATAAACTAAAACTTCTAGGTCTCACAATAGACGAAAACCTGGGGTTCGGACTCCACATAGAGAATGTCTCCACCAAGGCACTGAACCTTTTTAAAGTGGTAAGCAGAATGGCAAAGACTCGATGGGGATTAAACCCGGATATATTGAAAACCATTTATTACACCGTAGTTGAGCCTACAATACTCTACGCTGCTGGGGCCTGGGGAAGTGTAGCAACTAGGGTCCACGCCAGGAAAAAACTAGACAGGATAACCAGAGCTTTCGGTATAAAAATAGCCAAAGCCCACCGCACAGTATCCACTGTCTCAGCGGCAATCCTGTCACAAATAATACCACTGGACCTTAGGCTGCAGGAGCAAAAGGAGCTCTATGAGGTAAAGAGAGGCAAAACCCTCCCGGAGTTGCCGGAAGGGAAACTGCAGCCTAGGGCCCACCCGTCGATACTCCCGCATCCGGCAGATAGGAAACGACTCACCTTTAGCCTCACAAAAACCGAGGAGGACTTGACGGAGGGGCCCTCCCAGGGGGACACCTGGAGGGTCTACACGGATGGCAGCAAAATCCAAGGAAAGGTAGGCGGCGCGATAACATGGTGGTCGGGAGGGGAGGAGCGGGACAGTACGAGCTTCAGGCTAGCGGATCACTGTTCGGTGTACCAAGCCGAAATGATGGCACTCTACCAAGCCACGAGCATGGCGAAGGACAAGGAACACCGGACAGTGATCTACTGTGACTCTAGGTCCTCACTTCAGGCAGTTGCCGACCCAAACTCCCTTAACCCGATAGCAGTAAAAATCAGGGAAAACCTGGAGGAGGCCCTAACATGGGGAAATCCGATAGAGCTATCTTGGATAAAGGCGCACGTGGGCCTGGAAGGAAATGAGAGGGCGGACCAGCTAGCCAAGGCGGCGGCCCTAGACCCGGAAAAGACCCCGCTGTATAACAAATTCCCTCTCTCGTTCGCAAAAAGAATAATAAGAGCCAGGACCCTGAGAAGGTGGCAAAGTAGATATGAGGAGACGGAAAGAGCCTCAGGCACGAAGCTGTTCTTCCGGGATGTGCGGGGCGCTAAAAGGATTATGGAGAGACTGGGTAACAGGAACACCATCGCACAACTACTAACAGGGCACGGGGGCTTCAAACAATACCTCCACAGGTTCAAGCTGAGTAACGACCCCCATTGCTCCTGCGACGGACAAACCGTGGAGACAGTTACACACATCCTCACGGAATGCCCAAGGTATGGCCCCGAGCGGTACGCCTGTGAGTGCGCAATAGATATGAGTGTTACGGAGGGCAACTTCGTGAGGATGCTGGAGGACGACGGAATAAGGAAACACTTCGTGGACTTCGCGGAGGGCGTCATAAGGAGAGCGGCGAGACAGAACGGAGCCACGGCAGTATAGGAGACGTGGCACCCCAAGGCGGACTAGGGGGCCCGCTCAACCCATGGCTGCATCCGTGCCGGTGTCGGGTCAGAGGAAAGCGAAATGTCTCGCTCACCACTGGCCAGACATTGGCACGGAAAGGGCGGCCATGGGGGGAGTGGGCAATCAGGAAGGCTACTTGGGGTACACCACCAAGAAACATGCTCCCAAAATGGCACCACATCTCAACGCTCCGACGGTGGAGCGATAAGGAAATGCTCCCAAAATGGCGCCCCAAAAAAGTGCTCCGACGGCGGAGCAAAACCATAACAAAGGATAATGCTCCCAAAATGGCGCCCCATAAAAGCGCTCCTCTGCGCTCCGCCATGCTCCAGGACGCTCCTCTGCGCTCCGCCGTGCTCCGGGGCGCTCCGCCCTGCTGTTTGGTTGTGCTCCGCTCCGTTCCGTTGTGCTCCGTTTTGCTCCCGAGTGCGCCAAATTGCTCCGGGGAGCTATTTCCTGCTCCTCATTGCTTGTCCCGGGCGGGTGGCGTGTTAAGGCAATTGTATTGAATTGAAAGAGCTAATTGGACATTGATTGTGTTGGATGCGTGTTTTTGTATGGATTGTAATAATATTGGGTACGTGTGATGAAATGGACATTAATTGTAGATTCTGACATTTTGAGCACCGGTGTTTGCAAAGACGCTCCGGGGCGCTCCACGGGGCTCCCCTGCGCTATTAATTAACTAATTGTATTGTATTAATTGTATTAAATTGTAATTGTATTAGATGCGTATTTTTGTATAGATTGTAGTAGTGACATAACGTACGTACGTATAATAAGTTGACATTGACTGTGGATTTTGATATTAATTGCACACGATTTTGACAGTTTGACATTAATTGTAACTTTATTAATAATTACGTGTAATTAATTAATAGTAATTGTAAAATTGTAAATGTAATTGAAAAATGATTTTGACCTTAACTGAATTTAATTAATATTATTTATTATTATTTTTAATTTAATTTATAGTAACATTTTTGTAATTGACAAGTGTAGAAAGTGTAGACTGTAAGTAGGCTAAGTATGTAAAGAAAAGAAAGAAAAGAGGAAAAATATATAAAAAAGAAACAACTATTGAAAAATAAATATCAATAATAATACAGAGGAGGGAGGTGGGCAAAAAAAAAAAAAAAAAAAAAAAAAAAAAAAAAAAAAAAAAAAAAAAAAAAAAAAAAAAAAAACCTAACCTAACCTAACCTAACCTAACCTAACCTAACCTAACCTAACCTAACCTAACCTAACCTAACCTAACCTAACCTAACCTAACCTAACCTAACCTAACCTAACCTAACCTAACCTAACCTAACCTAACCTAACCTAACCTAACCTAACCTAACCTAACCTAACCTAACCTAACCTAACCTAACCTGACCTAATAGGTTTTCCATTTTTCTTTTTCCATCCCATGACTAATGTTGAAGGTCCTATCAAAATCGGACAAGCCGTTTCGATTTTGGACCCAAAACTGTCAAAATTTCACAAAATGTCAATTTTGACAGATTTGACAGATAGTATAAATCTACACTTAACAATGTCACTTGGTGCTAAATTATATCCCAAAATGAGAATTTTCACTGAAAATGGCAAAAACTGTCAAACTGTCAAATTTGACAGATATGTGAAACAACACTAAGTACATTAAACTATGTCACTTAGTACCAAACTTTAACAAAACATGTTAATTTTCACTAAAAATGACCAAAACTGTCAAACTGTCAATTTTGACATTTTTGACAGATGTGTCAAACTACATTTTCCATCCCATGACTACTGTTGAAGTTCTTATCAAAATCGGACCAGCCGTTTCGATTTTGGACCCAAAACTGTCAAAATTTCACAAAATGTCAATTTTTACAGATTTGACAGATAGTATAAATCTACACTTAACAATGTCACTTGGTGCTAAATTATATCCCAAAATGAGAATTTTCACTGAAAATGGCAAAAACTGTCAAACTGTCAAATTTGACAGATATGTCAAACAACACTAAGTACATTAAACTATGTCACTTAGTACCAAACTTTAACAAAACATGTTAATTTTCACTAAAAATGACAAAAACTGTCAAACTGTCAATTTTGACATTTTTGACAGATGTGTCAAACTACATTTTCCATCCCATGACTACTGTTGAAGTTCCTATCAAAATCGGACCAGCCGTTTCGATTTTGGACCCAACTGTCAAAATTTCACAAAATGTCAATTTTGACAGATTTGACAGATAGTATAAATCTACACTTAACAATGTCACTTGGTGCTAAATTATATCCCAAAATGAGAATTTTCACTGAAAATGGCAAAAACCGTCAAACTGTCAAATTTGACAGATATGTCAAACAACACTATGTACATTAAACTATGTCACTTAGTACCAAACAATAACAAAACATGTTAATTTTCAGTAAAAATGACAAAAACTGTCAAACTGTCAATTTTGACAGTTTTGACAGATGCGTCAATCTACATTTTCCATCCCATGACCAATGTTGAAAGTCCTATCAAAATCGGACCAGCCGTTTCGATTTTGGACCCAAAACTGTCAAAATTTCACAAAATGTCAATTTTTACAGATTTGACAGATAGTATAAATCTACACTTAACAATGTCACTTGGTGCTAAATTATATCCCAAAATGAGAATTTTCACTGAAAATGGCAAAAACTGTCAAACTGTCAAATTTGACAGATATGTCAAACAACACTAAGTACATTAAACTATGTCACTTAGTACCAAACTTTAACAAAACATGTTAATTTTCACTAAAAATGACAAAAACTGTCAAACTGTCAATTTTGACATTTTTGACAGATGTGTCAAACTACATTTTCCATCCCATGACTACTGTTGAAGTTCCTATCAAAATCGGACCAGCCGTTTCGATTTTGGACCCAACTGTCAAAATTTCACAAAATGTCAATTTTGACAGATTTGACAGATAGTATAAATCTACACTTAACAATGTCACTTGGTGCTAAATTATATCCCAAAATGAGAATTTTCACTGAAAATGGCAAAAACCGTCAAACTGTCAAATTTGACAGATATGTCAAACAACACTATGTACATTAAACTATGTCACTTAGTACCAAACAATAACAAAACATGTTAATTTTCAGTAAAAATGACAAAAACTGTCAAACTGTCAATTTTGACAGTTTTGACAGATGCGTCAATCTACATTTTCCATCCCATGACCAATGTTGAAAGTCCTATCAAAATCGGACCAGCCGTTTAGAAGATACAGAATTTTTCCTCAAACTGAATTTCGGTCAAGTTCGAGTCGGAATTAACTTTTTCCATACAAATTCGGTCGAGGCGCCTGATGAAGGTAATAGCAATGTTTCTCTATATTTTTACCACTAAAAAATTAATATCTCAAAAACGGTAAGAGATAAAAAAAAATGGACTTGAAATTCGAGCTATCGGCACCACGTAGTAGGTGCACGAGGTACGGCATGCCTACCTTATATATTTTTTTCAAAATTTTTGGACGCTAAAAAAAAATTAAAAAAAATGCAAAAATAATCTAACCCGGGTCTAAAATCTTTATTTATTATCC
This sequence comes from Cydia strobilella, assembly GCF_947568885.1. NCBI lineage: Eukaryota > Metazoa > Arthropoda > Insecta > Lepidoptera > Tortricidae > Cydia > Cydia strobilella. The sequence continues at coordinate 9,813,809 of NC_086064.1, read as the reverse complement.
GATTTTAATGTAAAAAACGTCATTCGATGCGCAATTATTGAAATTTTGGGGTAGGGTAGAAACCAAACACCTAATTATTATAAGTTTTTAATAAAAAATTAAAAACCGTAAATTTTCAAAAAAATGTATGGGAGGTACCAGACGCAGGGCGATTCAATACCAAAAGCGAAAGACCATAGATAGATCAGGTAAAAAAAAGCCCCTATGCCAAATTTGAACGAAATCGACCGAGAATAGACCCTATAACCTAACCTAACCTAACCTAACCTAACCTAACCTAACCTAACCTAACCTAACCTAACCTAACCTAACCTAACCTAACCTAACCTAACCTAACCTAACCTAACCTAACCTAACCTAACCTAACCTAACCTAACCTAACCTAACCTAACCTAACCTAACCTAACCTAACCTAACCTAACCTAACCTAACCTAACCTAACCTAACCTAACCTAACCTAACCTAACCTAACCTAACCTAACCTAACCTAACCTAACCTAACCTAACCTAACCTAACCTAACCTAACCTAACCTAACCTAACCTAACCTAACCTAACCTAACCTAACCTAACCTAACCTAACCTAACCTAACCTAACCTAACCTAACCTAACCTAACCTAACCTAACCTAACCTAACCTAACCTAACCTAACCTAACCTAACCTAACCTAACCTAACCTAACCTAACCTAACCTAACCTAACCTAACCTAACCTAACCTAACCTAACCTAACCTAACCTAACCTAACCTAACCTAACCTAACCTAACCTAACCTAACCTAACCTAACCTAACCTAACCTAACCTAACCTAACCTAACCTAACCTAACCTAACCTAACCTAACCTAACCTAACCTAACCTAACCTAACCTAACCTAACCTAACCTAACCTAACCTAACCTAACCTAACCTAACCTAACCTAACCTAACCTAACCTAACCTAACCTAACCTAACCTAACCTAACCTAACCTAACCTAACCTAACCTAACCTAACCTAACCTAACCTAACCTAACCTAACCTAACCTAACCTAACCTAACCTAACCTAACCTAACCTAACCTAACCTAACCTAACCTAACCTAACCTAACCTAACCTAACCTAACCTAACCTAACCTAACCTAACCTAACCTAACCTAACCTAACCTAACCTAACCTAACCTAACCTAACCTAACCTAACCTAACCTAACCTAACCTAACCTAACCTAACCTAACCTAACCTAACCTAACCTAACCTAACCTAACCTAACCTAACCTAACCTAACCTAACCTAACCTAACCTAACCTAACCTAACCTAACCTAACCTAACCTAACCTAACCTAACCTAACCTAACCTAACCTAACCTAACCTAACCTAACCTAACCTAACCTAACCTAACCTAACCTAACCTAACCTAACCTAACCTAACCTAACCTAACCTAACCTAACCTAACCTAACCTAACCTAACCTAACCTAACCTAACCTAACCTAACCTAACCTAACCTAACCTAACCTAACCTAACCTAACCTAACCTAACCTAACCTAACCTAACCTAACCTAACCTAACCTAACCTAACCTAACCTAACCTAACCTAACCTAACCTAACCTAACCTAACCTAACCTAACCTAACCTAACCTAACCTAACCTAACCTAACCTAACCTAACCTAACCTAACCTAACCTAACCTAACCTAACCTAACCTAACCTAACCTAACCTAACCTAACCTAACCTAACCTAACCTAACCTAACCTAACCTAACCTAACCTAACCTAACCTAACCTAACCTAACCTAACCTAACCTAACCTAACCTAACCTAACCTAACCTAACCTAACCTAACCTAACCTAACCTAACCTAACCTAACCTAACCTAACCTAACCTAACCTAACCTAACCTAACCTAACCTAACCTAACCTAACCTAACCTAACCTAACCTAACCTAACCTAACCTAACCTAACCTAACCTAACCTAACCTAACCTAACCTAACCTAACCTAACCTAACCTAACCTAACCTAACCTAACCTAACCTAACCTAACCTAACCTAACCTAACCTAACCTAACCTAACCTAACCTAACCTAACCTAACCTAACCTAACCTAACCTAACCTAACCTAACCTAACCTAACCTAACCTAACCTAACCTAACCTAACCTAACCTAACCTAACCTAACCTAACCTAACCTAACCTAACCTAACCTAACCTAACCTAACCTAACCTAACCTAACCTAACCTAACCTAACCTAACCTAACCTAACCTAACCTAACCTAACCTAACCTAACCTAACCTAACCTAACCTAACCTAACCTAACCTAACCTAACCTAACCTAACCTAACCTAACCTAACCTAACCTAACCTAACCTAACCTAACCTAACCTAACCTAACCTAACCTAACCTAACCTAACCTAACCTAACCTAACCTAACCTAACCTAACCTAACCTAACCTAACCTAACCTAACCTAACCTAACCTAACCTAACCTAACCTAACCTAACCTAACCTAACCTAACCTAACCTAACCTAACCTAACCTAACCTAACCTAACCTAACCTAACCTAACCTAACCTAACCTAACCTAACCTAACCTAACCTAACCTAACCTAACCTAACCTAACCTAACCTAACCTAACCTAACCTAACCTAACCTAACCTAACCACATGCCACAGGGCATTCCGGACCAGCCCCACGATCCTGGCTCTGTTTAACCAGTGCCTTCGGCTTCTATACTTTCCAAAGTGCTGGAAGGAGGCACATATTAGAATCATCCCAAAACCTTCAAAGGAAGACTATGGGGTACCAAAATCCTATCGCCCCATAGGCCTGCTCCCGGTAATGGGAAAAGTCCTTGAAAAAATGATTTTTAAAAGACTGACGTGGGAGCTAGCGCAGGGAACAGGCCTAAATCCCAGACAATACGGCTTCACGGCGCAAAAAAGCACAGAGGACGCGCTGTACGATGTCATAACCTACGCGAAGGAGGGGCTGAATAGTAAAATGTTGACGGCCATAGTCTCCCTGGATGACGGAGCTTGGTGGCCAATAATCCTGAGGGAACTAGGTACCCACTGCGGAGACCAGTGGCTGATGGGCATCGTCTCCAGCTACTTGGAAGACAGGAACGTGACCCTCAACTATCTCGGGAAGACGGTCAGGCGGAGAACCGAAAGAGGATGCATCCAAGGCTCGATCGGAGGGCCACTGCTGTGGAACTTGCAGCTGGACCCCCTGCTGCGAGAGGCTGAAGGGGGAAGCGCCCAGCTGCAGGCTTTCGCAGATGATATAGTCATCATGGCGAGGGCAAACACCACTGAGGAACTCAACAGGAAGATCAATGACGCGTTAGAAATGGTTGCAAGATGGGGCATGAAGCATAAGCTCCGGTTCGCCCCACACAAGACACAAGCGATCTTAATAACGCGCAAATTAAAATATGACACGCCAACATTCCAGATGATGTCGACACAAATCGCCCTGGACAATAAACTAAAACTTCTAGGTCTCACAATAGACGAAAACCTGGGGTTCGGACTCCACATAGAGAATGTCTCCACCAAGGCACTGAACCTTTTTAAAGTGGTAAGCAGAATGGCAAAGACTCGATGGGGATTAAACCCGGATATATTGAAAACCATTTATTACACCGTAGTTGAGCCTACAATACTCTACGCTGCTGGGGCCTGGGGAAGTGTAGCAACTAGGGTCCACGCCAGGAAAAAACTAGACAGGATAACCAGAGCTTTCGGTATAAAAATAGCCAAAGCCCACCGCACAGTATCCACTGTCTCAGCGGCAATCCTGTCACAAATAATACCACTGGACCTTAGGCTGCAGGAGCAAAAGGAGCTCTATGAGGTAAAGAGAGGCAAAACCCTCCCGGAGTTGCCGGAAGGGAAACTGCAGCCTAGGGCCCACCCGTCGATACTCCCGCATCCGGCAGATAGGAAACGACTCACCTTTAGCCTCACAAAAACCGAGGAGGACTTGACGGAGGGGCCCTCCCAGGGGGACACCTGGAGGGTCTACACGGATGGCAGCAAAATCCAAGGAAAGGTAGGCGGCGCGATAACATGGTGGTCGGGAGGGGAGGAGCGGGACAGTACGAGCTTCAGGCTAGCGGATCACTGTTCGGTGTACCAAGCCGAAATGATGGCACTCTACCAAGCCACGAGCATGGCGAAGGACAAGGAACACCGGACAGTGATCTACTGTGACTCTAGGTCCTCACTTCAGGCAGTTGCCGACCCAAACTCCCTTAACCCGATAGCAGTAAAAATCAGGGAAAACCTGGAGGAGGCCCTAACATGGGGAAATCCGATAGAGCTATCTTGGATAAAGGCGCACGTGGGCCTGGAAGGAAATGAGAGGGCGGACCAGCTAGCCAAGGCGGCGGCCCTAGACCCGGAAAAGACCCCGCTGTATAACAAATTCCCTCTCTCGTTCGCAAAAAGAATAATAAGAGCCAGGACCCTGAGAAGGTGGCAAAGTAGATATGAGGAGACGGAAAGAGCCTCAGGCACGAAGCTGTTCTTCCGGGATGTGCGGGGCGCTAAAAGGATTATGGAGAGACTGGGTAACAGGAACACCATCGCACAACTACTAACAGGGCACGGGGGCTTCAAACAATACCTCCACAGGTTCAAGCTGAGTAACGACCCCCATTGCTCCTGCGACGGACAAACCGTGGAGACAGTTACACACATCCTCACGGAATGCCCAAGGTATGGCCCCGAGCGGTACGCCTGTGAGTGCGCAATAGATATGAGTGTTACGGAGGGCAACTTCGTGAGGATGCTGGAGGACGACGGAATAAGGAAACACTTCGTGGACTTCGCGGAGGGCGTCATAAGGAGAGCGGCGAGACAGAACGGAGCCACGGCAGTATAGGAGACGTGGCACCCCAAGGCGGACTAGGGGGCCCGCTCAACCCATGGCTGCATCCGTGCCGGTGTCGGGTCAGAGGAAAGCGAAATGTCTCGCTCACCACTGGCCAGACATTGGCACGGAAAGGGCGGCCATGGGGGGAGTGGGCAATCAGGAAGGCTACTTGGGGTACACCACCAAGAAACATGCTCCCAAAATGGCACCACATCTCAACGCTCCGACGGTGGAGCGATAAGGAAATGCTCCCAAAATGGCGCCCCAAAAAAGTGCTCCGACGGCGGAGCAAAACCATAACAAAGGATAATGCTCCCAAAATGGCGCCCCATAAAAGCGCTCCTCTGCGCTCCGCCATGCTCCAGGACGCTCCTCTGCGCTCCGCCGTGCTCCGGGGCGCTCCGCCCTGCTGTTTGGTTGTGCTCCGCTCCGTTCCGTTGTGCTCCGTTTTGCTCCCGAGTGCGCCAAATTGCTCCGGGGAGCTATTTCCTGCTCCTCATTGCTTGTCCCGGGCGGGTGGCGTGTTAAGGCAATTGTATTGAATTGAAAGAGCTAATTGGACATTGATTGTGTTGGATGCGTGTTTTTGTATGGATTGTAATAATATTGGGTACGTGTGATGAAATGGACATTAATTGTAGATTCTGACATTTTGAGCACCGGTGTTTGCAAAGACGCTCCGGGGCGCTCCACGGGGCTCCCCTGCGCTATTAATTAACTAATTGTATTGTATTAATTGTATTAAATTGTAATTGTATTAGATGCGTATTTTTGTATAGATTGTAGTAGTGACATAACGTACGTACGTATAATAAGTTGACATTGACTGTGGATTTTGATATTAATTGCACACGATTTTGACAGTTTGACATTAATTGTAACTTTATTAATAATTACGTGTAATTAATTAATAGTAATTGTAAAATTGTAAATGTAATTGAAAAATGATTTTGACCTTAACTGAATTTAATTAATATTATTTATTATTATTTTTAATTTAATTTATAGTAACATTTTTGTAATTGACAAGTGTAGAAAGTGTAGACTGTAAGTAGGCTAAGTATGTAAAGAAAAGAAAGAAAAGAGGAAAAATATATAAAAAAGAAACAACTATTGAAAAATAAATATCAATAATAATACAGAGGAGGGAGGTGGGCAAAAAAAAAAAAAAAAAAAAAAAAAAAAAAAAAAAAAAAAAAAAAAAAAAAAAAAAAAAAAAACCTAACCTAACCTAACCTAACCTAACCTAACCTAACCTAACCTAACCTAACCTAACCTAACCTAACCTAACCTAACCTAACCTAACCTAACCTAACCTAACCTAACCTAACCTAACCTAACCTAACCTAACCTAACCTAACCTAACCTAACCTAACCTAACCTAACCTAACCTAACCTAACCTAACCTAACCTAACCTAACCTGACCTAATAGGTTTTCCATTTTTCTTTTTCCATCCCATGACTAATGTTGAAGGTCCTATCAAAATCGGACAAGCCGTTTCGATTTTGGACCCAAAACTGTCAAAATTTCACAAAATGTCAATTTTGACAGATTTGACAGATAGTATAAATCTACACTTAACAATGTCACTTGGTGCTAAATTATATCCCAAAATGAGAATTTTCACTGAAAATGGCAAAAACTGTCAAACTGTCAAATTTGACAGATATGTGAAACAACACTAAGTACATTAAACTATGTCACTTAGTACCAAACTTTAACAAAACATGTTAATTTTCACTAAAAATGACCAAAACTGTCAAACTGTCAATTTTGACATTTTTGACAGATGTGTCAAACTACATTTTCCATCCCATGACTACTGTTGAAGTTCTTATCAAAATCGGACCAGCCGTTTCGAGCCGTTTCGATTTTGGACCCAAAACTGTCAAAATTTCACAAAATGTCAATTTTTACAGATTTGACAGATAGTATAAATCTACACTTAACAATGTCACTTGGTGCTAAATTATATCCCAAAATGAGAATTTTCACTGAAAATGGCAAAAACTGTCAAACTGTCAAATTTGACAGATATGTCAAACAACACTAAGTACATTAAACTATGTCACTTAGTACCAAACTTTAACAAAACATGTTAATTTTCACTAAAAATGACAAAAACTGTCAAACTGTCAATTTTGACATTTTTGACAGATGTGTCAAACTACATTTTCCATCCCATGACTACTGTTGAAGTTCCTATCAAAATCGGACCAGCCGTTTCGATTTTGGACCCAACTGTCAAAATTTCACAAAATGTCAATTTTGACAGATTTGACAGATAGTATAAATCTACACTTAACAATGTCACTTGGTGCTAAATTATATCCCAAAATGAGAATTTTCACTGAAAATGGCAAAAACCGTCAAACTGTCAAATTTGACAGATATGTCAAACAACACTATGTACATTAAACTATGTCACTTAGTACCAAACAATAACAAAACATGTTAATTTTCAGTAAAAATGACAAAAACTGTCAAACTGTCAATTTTGACAGTTTTGACAGATGCGTCAATCTACATTTTCCATCCCATGACCAATGTTGAAAGTCCTATCAAAATCGGACCAGCCGTTTCGATTTTGGACCCAAAACTGTCAAAATTTCACAAAATGTCAATTTTTACAGATTTGACAGATAGTATAAATCTACACTTAACAATGTCACTTGGTGCTAAATTATATCCCAAAATGAGAATTTTCACTGAAAATGGCAAAAACTGTCAAACTGTCAAATTTGACAGATATGTCAAACAACACTAAGTACATTAAACTATGTCACTTAGTACCAAACTTTAACAAAACATGTTAATTTTCACTAAAAATGACAAAAACTGTCAAACTGTCAATTTTGACATTTTTGACAGATGTGTCAAACTACATTTTCCATCCCATGACTACTGTTGAAGTTCCTATCAAAATCGGACCAGCCGTTTCGATTTTGGACCCAACTGTCAAAATTTCACAAAATGTCAATTTTGACAGATTTGACAGATAGTATAAATCTACACTTAACAATGTCACTTGGTGCTAAATTATATCCCAAAATGAGAATTTTCACTGAAAATGGCAAAAACCGTCAAACTGTCAAATTTGACAGATATGTCAAACAACACTATGTACATTAAACTATGTCACTTAGTACCAAACAATAACAAAACATGTTAATTTTCAGTAAAAATGACAAAAACTGTCAAACTGTCAATTTTGACAGTTTTGACAGATGCGTCAATCTACATTTTCCATCCCATGACCAATGTTGAAAGTCCTATCAAAATCGGACCAGCCGTTTAGAAGATACAGAATTTTTCCTCAAACTGAATTTCGGTCAAGTTCGAGTCGGAATTAACTTTTTCCATACAAATTCGGTCGAGGCGCCTGATGAAGGTAATAGCAATGTTTCTCTATATTTTTACCACTAAAAAATTAATATCTCAAAAACGGTAAGAGATAAAAAAAAATGGACTTGAAATTCGAGCTATCGGCACCACGTAGTAGGTGCACGAGGTACGGCATGCCTACCTTATATATTTTTTTCAAAATTTTTGGACGCTAAAAAAAAATTAAAAAAAATGCAAAAATAATCTAACCCGGGTCTAAAATCTTTATTTATTATCCGATTTTAATGTAAAAAACGTCATTCGATGCGCAATTATTGAAATTTTGGGGTAGGGTAGAAACCAAACACCTAATTATTATAAGTTTTTAATAAAAAATTAAAAACCGTAAATTTTCAAAAAAATGTATGGGAGGTACCAGACGCAGGGCGATTCAATACCAAAAGCGAAAGACCATAGATAGATCAGGTAAAAAAAAGCCCCTATGCCAAATTTGAACGAAATCGACCGAGAATAGACCCTATAACCTAACCTAACCTAACCTAACCTAACCTAACCTAACCTAACCTAACCTAACCTAACCTAACCTAACCTAACCTAACCTAACCTAACCTAACCTAACCTAACCTAACCTAACCTAACCTAACCTAACCTAACCTAACCTAACCTAACCTAACCTAACCTAACCTAACCTAACCTAACCTAACCTAACCTAACCTAACCTAACCTAACCTAACCTAACCTAACCTAACCTAACCTAACCTAACCTAACCTAACCTAACCTAACCTAACCTAACCTAACCTAACCTAACCTAACCTAACCTAACCTAACCTAACCTAACCTAACCTAACCTAACCTAACCTAACCTAACCTAACCTAACCTAACCTAACCTAACCTAACCTAACCTAACCTAACCTAACCTAACCTAACCTAACCTAACCTAACCTAACCTAACCTAACCTAACCTAACCTAACCTAACCTAACCTAACCTAACCTAACCTAACCTAACCTAACCTAACCTAACCTAACCTAACCTAACCTAACCTAACCTAACCTAACCTAACCTAACCTAACCTAACCTAACCTAACCTAACCTAACCTAACCTAACCTAACCTAACCTAACCTAACCTAACCTAACCTAACCTAACCTAACCTAACCTAACCTAACCTAACCTAACCTAACCTAACCTAACCTAACCTAACCTAACCTAACCTAACCTAACCTAACCTAACCTAACCTAACCTAACCTAACCTAACCTAACCTAACCTAACCTAACCTAACCTAACCTAACCTAACCTAACCTAACCTAACCTAACCTAACCTAACCTAACCTAACCTAACCTAACCTAACCTAACCTAACCTAACCTAACCTAACCTAACCTAACCTAACCTAACCTAACCTAACCTAACCTAACCTAACCTAACCTAACCTAACCTAACCTAACCTAACCTAACCTAACCTAACCTAACCTAACCTAACCTAACCTAACCTAACCTAACCTAACCTAACCTAACCTAACCTAACCTAACCTAACCTAACCTAACCTAACCTAACCTAACCTAACCTAACCTAACCTAACCTAACCTAACCTAACCTAACCTAACCTAACCTAACCTAACCTAACCTAACCTAACCTAACCTAACCTAACCTAACCTAACCTAACCTAACCTAACCTAACCTAACCTAACCTAACCTAACCTAACCTAACCTAACCTAACCTAACCTAACCTAACCTAACCTAACCTAACCTAACCTAACCTAACCTAACCTAACCTAACCTAACCTAACCTAACCTAACCTAACCTAACCTAACCTAACCTAACCTAACCTAACCTAACCTAACCTAACCTAACCTAACCTAACCTAACCTAACCTAACCTAACCTAACCTAACCTAACCTAACCTAACCTAACCTAACCTAACCTAACCTAACCTAACCTAACCTAACCTAACCTAACCTAACCTAACCTAACCTAACCTAACCTAACCTAACCTAACCTAACCTAACCTAACCTAACCTAACCTAACCTAACCTAACCTAACCTAACCTAACCTAACCTAACCTAACCTAACCTAACCTAACCTAACCTAACCTAACCTAACCTAACCTAACCTAACCTAACCTAACCTAACCTAACCTAACCTAACCTAACCTAACCTAACCTAACCTAACCTAACCTAACCTAACCTAACCTAACCTAACCTAACCTAACCTAACCTAACCTAACCTAACCTAACCTAACCTAACCTAACCTAACCTAACCTAACCTAACCTAACCTAACCTAACCTAACCTAACCTAACCTAACCTAACCTAACCTAACCTAACCTAACCTAACCTAACCTAACCTAACCTAACCTAACCTAACCTAACCTAACCTAACCTAACCTAACCTAACCTAACCTAACCTAACCTAACCTAACCTAACCTAACCTAACCTAACCTAACCTAACCTAACCTAACCTAACCTAACCTAACCTAACCTAACCTAACCTAACCTAACCTAACCTAACCTAACCTAACCTAACCTAACCTAACCTAACCTAACCTAACCTAACCTAACCTAACCTAACCTAACCTAACCTAACCTAACCTAACCTAACCTAACCTAACCTAACCTAACCTAACCTAACCTAACCTAACCTAACCTAACCTAACCTAACCTAACCTAACCTAACCTAACCTAACCTAACCTAACCTAACCTAACCTAACCTAACCTAACCTAACCTAACCTAACCTAACCTAACCTAACCTAACCTAACCTAACCTAACCACATGCCACAGGGCATTCCGGACCAGCCCCACGATCCTGGCTCTGTTTAACCAGTGCCTTCGGCTTCTATACTTTCCAAAGTGCTGGAAGGAGGCACATATTAGAATCATCCCAAAACCTTCAAAGGAAGACTATGGGGTACCAAAATCCTATCGCCCCATAGGCCTGCTCCCGGTAATGGGAAAAGTCCTTGAAAAAATGATTTTTAAAAGACTGACGTGGGAGCTAGCGCAGGGAACAGGCCTAAATCCCAGACAATACGGCTTCACGGCGCAAAAAAGCACAGAGGACGCGCTGTACGATGTCATAACCTACGCGAAGGAGGGGCTGAATAGTAAAATGTTGACGGCCATAGTCTCCCTGGATATAGAGGGCGCGTTCGACGGAGCTTGGTGGCCAATAATCCTGAGGGAACTAGGTACCCACTGCGGAGACCAGTGGCTGATGGGCATCGTCTCCAGCTACTTGGAAGACAGGAACGTGACCCTCAACTATCTCGGGAAGACGGTCAGGCGGAGAACCGAAAGAGGATGCATCCAAGGCTCGATCGGAGGGCCACTGCTGTGGAACTTGCAGCTGGACCCCCTGCTGCGAGAGGCTGAAGGGGGAAGCGCCCAGCTGCAGGCTTTCGCAGATGATATAGTCATCATGGCGAGGGCAAACACCACTGAGGAACTCAACAGGAAGATCAATGACGCGTTAGAAATGGTTGCAAGATGGGGCATGAAGCATAAGCTCCGGTTCGCCCCACACAAGACACAAGCGATCTTAATAACGCGCAAATTAAAATATGACACGCCAACATTCCAGATGATGTCGACACAAATCGCCCTGGACAATAAACTAAAACTTCTAGGTCTCACAATAGACGAAAACCTGGGGTTCGGACTCCACATAGAGAATGTCTCCACCAAGGCACTGAACCTTTTTAAAGTGGTAAGCAGAATGGCAAAGACTCGATGGGGATTAAACCCGGATATATTGAAAACCATTTATTACACCGTAGTTGAGCCTACAATACTCTACGCTGCTGGGGCCTGGGGAAGTGTAGCAACTAGGGTCCACGCCAGGAAAAAACTAGACAGGATAACCAGAGCTTTCGGTATAAAAATAGCCAAAGCCCACCGCACAGTATCCACTGTCTCAGCGGCAATCCTGTCACAAATAATACCACTGGACCTTAGGCTGCAGGAGCAAAAGGAGCTCTATGAGGTAAAGAGAGGCAAAACCCTCCCGGAGTTGCCGGAAGGGAAACTGCAGCCTAGGGCCCACCCGTCGATACTCCCGCATCCGGCAGATAGGAAACGACTCACCTTTAGCCTCACAAAAACCGAGGAGGACTTGACGGAGGGGCCCTCCCAGGGGGACACCTGGAGGGTCTACACGGATGGCAGCAAAATCCAAGGAAAGGTAGGCGGCGCGATAACATGGTGGTCGGGAGGGGAGGAGCGGGACAGTACGAGCTTCAGGCTAGCGGATCACTGTTCGGTGTACCAAGCCGAAATGATGGCACTCTACCAAGCCACGAGCATGGCGAAGGACAAGGAACACCGGACAGTGATCTACTGTGACTCTAGGTCCTCACTTCAGGCAGTTGCCGACCCAAACTCCCTTAACCCGATAGCAGTAAAAATCAGGGAAAACCTGGAGGAGGCCCTAACATGGGGAAATCCGATAGAGCTATCTTGGATAAAGGCGCACGTGGGCCTGGAAGGAAATGAGAGGGCGGACCAGCTAGCCAAGGCGGCGGCCCTAGACCCGGAAAAGACCCCGCTGTATAACAAATTCCCTCTCTCGTTCGCAAAAAGAATAATAAGAGCCAGGACCCTGAGAAGGTGGCAAAGTAGATATGAGGAGACGGAAAGAGCCTCAGGCACGAAGCTGTTCTTCCGGGATGTGCGGGGCGCTAAAAGGATTATGGAGAGACTGGGTAACAGGAACACCATCGCACAACTACTAACAGGGCACGGGGGCTTCAAACAATACCTCCACAGGTTCAAGCTGAGTAACGACCCCCATTGCTCCTGCGACGGACAAACCGTGGAGACAGTTACACACATCCTCACGGAATGCCCAAGGTATGGCCCCGAGCGGTACGCCTGTGAGTGCGCAATAGATATGAGTGTTACGGAGGGCAACTTCGTGAGGATGCTGGAGGACGACGGAATAAGGAAACACTTCGTGGACTTCGCGGAGGGCGTCATAAGGAGAGCGGCGAGACAGAACGGAGCCACGGCAGTATAGGAGACGTGGCACCCCAAGGCGGACTAGGGGGCCCGCTCAACCCATGGCTGCATCCGTGCCGGTGTCGGGTCAGAGGAAAGCGAAATGTCTCGCTCACCACTGGCCAGACATTGGCACGGAAAGGGCGGCCATGGGGGGAGTGGGCAATCAGGAAGGCTACTTGGGGTACACCACCAAGAAACATGCTCCCAAAATGGCACCACATCTCAACGCTCCGACGGTGGAGCGATAAGGAAATGCTCCCAAAATGGCGCCCCAAAAAAGTGCTCCGACGGCGGAGCAAAACCATAACAAAGGATAATGCTCCCAAAATGGCGCCCCATAAAAGCGCTCCTCTGCGCTCCGCCATGCTCCAGGACGCTCCTCTGCGCTCCGCCGTGCTCCGGGGCGCTCCGCCCTGCTGTTTGGTTGTGCTCCGCTCCGTTCCGTTGTGCTCCGTTTTGCTCCCGAGTGCGCCAAATTGCTCCGGGGAGCTATTTCCTGCTCCTCATTGCTTGTCCCGGGCGGGTGGCGTGTTAAGGCAATTGTATTGAATTGAAAGAGCTAATTGGACATTGATTGTGTTGGATGCGTGTTTTTGTATGGATTGTAATAATATTGGGTACGTGTGATGAAATGGACATTAATTGTAGATTCTGACATTTTGAGCACCGGTGTTTGCAAAGACGCTCCGGGGCGCTCCACGGGGCTCCCCTGCGCTATTAATTAACTAATTGTATTGTATTAATTGTATTAAATTGTAATTGTATTAGATGCGTATTTTTGTATAGATTGTAGTAGTGACATAACGTACGTACGTATAATAAGTTGACATTGACTGTGGATTTTGATATTAATTGCACACGATTTTGACAGTTTGACATTAATTGTAACTTTATTAATAATTACGTGTAATTAATTAATAGTAATTGTAAAATTGTAAATGTAATTGAAAAATGATTTTGACCTTAACTGAATTTAATTAATATTATTTATTATTATTTTTAATTTAATTTATAGTAACATTTTTGTAATTGACAAGTGTAGAAAGTGTAGACTGTAAGTAGGCTAAGTATGTAAAGAAAAGAAAGAAAAGAGGAAAAATATATAAAAAAGAAACAACTATTGAAAAATAAATATCAATAATAATACAGAGGAGGGAGGTGGGCAAAAAAAAAAAAAAAAAAAAAAAAAAAAAAAAAAAAAAAAAAAAAAAAAAAAAAAAAAAAAAAAACCTAACCTAACCTAACCTAACCTAACCTAACCTAACCTAACCTAACCTAACCTAACCTAACCTAACCTAACCTAACCTAACCTAACCTAACCTAACCTAACCTAACCTAACCTAACCTAACCTAACCTAACCTAACCTAACCTAACCTAACCTAACCTAACCTAACCTAACCTAACCTAACCTAACCTGACCTAATAGGTTTTCCATTTTTCTTTTTCCATCCCATGACTAATGTTGAAGGTCCTATCAAAATCGGACAAGCCGTTTCGATTTTGGACCCAAAACTGTCAAAATTTCACAAAATGTCAATTTTGACAGATTTGACAGATAGTATAAATCTACACTTAACAATGTCACTTGGTGCTAAATTATATCCCAAAATGAGAATTTTCACTGAAAATGGCAAAAACTGTCAAACTGTCAAATTTGACAGATATGTGAAACAACACTAAGTACATTAAACTATGTCACTTAGTACCAAACTTTAACAAAACATGTTAATTTTCACTAAAAATGACCAAAACTGTCAAACTGTCAATTTTGACATTTTTGACAGATGTGTCAAACTACATTTTCCATCCCATGACTACTGTTGAAGTTCTTATCAAAATCGGACCAGCCGTTTCGATTTTGGACCCAAAACTGTCAAAATTTCACAAAATGTCAATTTTTACAGATTTGACAGATAGTATAAATCTACACTTAACAATGTCACTTGGTGCTAAATTATATCCCAAAATGAGAATTTTCACTGAAAATGGCAAAAACTGTCAAACTGTCAAATTTGACAGATATGTCAAACAACACTAAGTACATTAAACTATGTCACTTAGTACCAAACTTTAACAAAACATGTTAATTTTCACTAAAAATGACAAAAACTGTCAAACTGTCAATTTTGACATTTTTGACAGATGTGTCAAACTACATTTTCCATCCCATGACTACTGTTGAAGTTCCTATCAAAATCGGACCAGCCGTTTCGATTTTGGACCCAACTGTCAAAATTTCACAAAATGTCAATTTTGACAGATTTGACAGATAGTATAAATCTACACTTAACAATGTCACTTGGTGCTAAATTATATCCCAAAATGAGAATTTTCACTGAAAATGGCAAAAACCGTCAAACTGTCAAATTTGACAGATATGTCAAACAACACTATGTACATTAAACTATGTCACTTAGTACCAAACAATAACAAAACATGTTAATTTTCAGTAAAAATGACAAAAACTGTCAAACTGTCAATTTTGACAGTTTTGACAGATGCGTCAATCTACATTTTCCATCCCATGACCAATGTTGAAAGTCCTATCAAAATCGGACCAGCCGTTTCGATTTTGGACCCAAAACTGTCAAAATTTCACAAAATGTCAATTTTTACAGATTTGACAGATAGTATAAATCTACACTTAACAATGTCACTTGGTGCTAAATTATATCCCAAAATGAGAATTTTCACTGAAAATGGCAAAAACTGTCAAACTGTCAAATTTGACAGATATGTCAAACAACACTAAGTACATTAAACTATGTCACTTAGTACCAAACTTTAACAAAACATGTTAATTTTCACTAAAAATGACAAAAACTGTCAAACTGTCAATTTTGACATTTTTGACAGATGTGTCAAACTACATTTTCCATCCCATGACTACTGTTGAAGTTCCTATCAAAATCGGACCAGCCGTTTCGATTTTGGACCCAACTGTCAAAATTTCACAAAATGTCAATTTTGACAGATTTGACAGATAGTATAAATCTACACTTAACAATGTCACTTGGTGCTAAATTATATCCCAAAATGAGAATTTTCACTGAAAATGGCAAAAACCGTCAAACTGTCAAATTTGACAGATATGTCAAACAACACTATGTACATTAAACTATGTCACTTAGTACCAAACAATAACAAAACATGTTAATTTTCAGTAAAAATGACAAAAACTGTCAAACTGTCAATTTTGACAGTTTTGACAGATGCGTCAATCTACATTTTCCATCCCATGACCAATGTTGAAAGTCCTATCAAAATCGGACCAGCCGTTTAGAAGATACAGAATTTTTCCTCAAACTGAATTTCGGTCAAGTTCGAGTCGGAATTAACTTTTTCCATACAAATTCGGTCGAGGCGCCTGATGAAGGTAATAGCAATGTTTCTCTATATTTTTACCACTAAAAAATTAATATCTCAAAAACGGTAAGAGATAAAAAAAAATGGACTTGAAATTCGAGCTATCGGCACCACGTAGTAGGTGCACGAGGTACGGCATGCCTACCTTATATATTTTTTTCAAAATTTTTGGACGCTAAAAAAAAATTAAAAAAAATGCAAAAATAATCTAACCCGGGTCTAAAATCTTTATTTATTATCCGATTTTAATGTAAAAAACGTCATTCGATGCGCAATTATTGAAATTTTGGGGTAGGGTAGAAACCAAACACCTAATTATTATAAGTTTTTAATAAAAAATTAAAAACCGTAAATTTTCAAAAAAATGTATGGGAGGTACCAGACGCAGGGCGATTCAATACCAAAAGCGAAAGACCATAGATAGATCAGGTAAAAAAAAGCCCCTATGCCAAATTTGAACGAAATCGACCGAGAATAGACCCTATAACCTAACCTAACCTAACCTAACCTAACCTAACCTAACCTAACCTAACCTAACCTAACCTAACCTAACCTAACCTAACCTAACCTAACCTAACCTAACCTAACCTAACCTAACCTAACCTAACCTAACCTAACCTAACCTAACCTAACCTAACCTAACCTAACCTAACCTAACCTAACCTAACCTAACCTAACCTAACCTAACCTAACCTAACCTAACCTAACCTAACCTAACCTAACCTAACCTAACCTAACCTAACCTAACCTAACCTAACCTAACCTAACCTAACCTAACCTAACCTAACCTAACCTAACCTAACCTAACCTAACCTAACCTAACCTAACCTAACCTAACCTAACCTAACCTAACCTAACCTAACCTAACCTAACCTAACCTAACCTAACCTAACCTAACCTAACCTAACCTAACCTAACCTAACCTAACCTAACCTAACCTAACCTAACCTAACCTAACCTAACCTAACCTAACCTAACCTAACCTAACCTAACCTAACCTAACCTAACCTAACCTAACCTAACCTAACCTAACCTAACCTAACCTAACCTAACCTAACCTAACCTAACCTAACCTAACCTAACCTAACCTAACCTAACCTAACCTAACCTAACCTAACCTAACCTAACCTAACCTAACCTAACCTAACCTAACCTAACCTAACCTAACCTAACCTAACCTAACCTAACCTAACCTAACCTAACCTAACCTAACCTAACCTAACCTAACCTAACCTAACCTAACCTAACCTAACCTAACCTAACCTAACCTAACCTAACCTAACCTAACCTAACCTAACCTAACCTAACCTAACCTAACCTAACCTAACCTAACCTAACCTAACCTAACCTAACCTAACCTAACCTAACCTAACCTAACCTAACCTAACCTAACCTAACCTAACCTAACCTAACCTAACCTAACCTAACCTAACCTAACCTAACCTAACCTAACCTAACCTAACCTAACCTAACCTAACCTAACCTAACCTAACCTAACCTAACCTAACCTAACCTAACCTAACCTAACCTAACCTAACCTAACCTAACCTAACCTAACCTAACCTAACCTAACCTAACCTAACCTAACCTAACCTAACCTAACCTAACCTAACCTAACCTAACCTAACCTAACCTAACCTAACCTAACCTAACCTAACCTAACCTAACCTAACCTAACCTAACCTAACCTAACCTAACCTAACCTAACCTAACCTAACCTAACCTAACCTAACCTAACCTAACCTAACCTAACCTAACCTAACCTAACCTAACCTAACCTAACCTAACCTAACCTAACCTAACCTAACCTAACCTAACCTAACCTAACCTAACCTAACCTAACCTAACCTAACCTAACCTAACCTAACCTAACCTAACCTAACCTAACCTAACCTAACCTAACCTAACCTAACCTAACCTAACCTAACCTAACCTAACCTAACCTAACCTAACCTAACCTAACCTAACCTAACCTAACCTAACCTAACCTAACCTAACCTAACCTAACCTAACCTAACCTAACCTAACCTAACCTAACCTAACCTAACCTAACCTAACCTAACCTAACCTAACCTAACCTAACCTAACCTAACCTAACCTAACCTAACCTAACCTAACCTAACCTAACCTAACCTAACCTAACCTAACCTAACCTAACCTAACCTAACCTAACCTAACCTAACCTAACCTAACCTAACCTAACCTAACCTAACCTAACCTAACCTAACCTAACCTAACCTAACCTAACCTAACCTAACCTAACCTAACCTAACCTAACCTAACCTAACCTAACCTAACCTAACCTAACCTAACCTAACCTAACCTAACCTAACCTAACCTAACCTAACCTAACCTAACCTAACCTAACCTAACCTAACCTAACCTAACCTAACCTAACCTAACCTAACCTAACCTAACCTAACCTAACCTAACCTAACCTAACCTAACCTAACCTAACCTAACCTAACCTAACCTAACCTAACCTAACCTAACCTAACCTAACCTAACCTAACCTAACCTAACCTAACCTAACCTAACCTAACCTAACCTAACCTAACCTAACCTAACCTAACCTAACCTAACCTAACCTAACCTAACCTAACCTAACCTAACCTAACCTAACCTAACCTAACCTAACCTAACCTAACCTAACCTAACCTAACCTAACCTAACCTAACCTAACCTAACCTAACCTAACCTAACCTAACCTAACCTAACCTAACCTAACCTAACCTAACCTAACCTAACCTAACCTAACCTAACCTAACCTAACCTAACCTAACCTAACCTAACCTAACCTAACCTAACCTAACCTAACCTAACCTAACCTAACCTAACCTAACCTAACCTAACCTAACCTAACCTAACCTAACCTAACCTAACCTAACCTAACCTAACCTAACCTAACCTAACCTAACCTAACCTAACCTAACCTAACCTAACCTAACCTAACCTAACCTAACCTAACCTAACCTAACCTAACCTAACCTAACCTAACCTAACCTAACCTAACCTAACCTAACCTAACCTAACCTAACCTAACCTAACCTAACCTAACCTAACCTAACCTAACCTAACCTAACCTAACCTAACCTAACCTAACCTAACCTAACCTAACCTAACCTAACCTAACCTAACCTAACCTAACCTAACCTAACCTAACCTAACCTAACCTAACCTAACCTAACCTAACCTAACCTTTTTTTTTTTTTTTTTTTTTTTAAGGGGAAAATGCTTTACGCATACCACCCGGCGCGGGGACGGGCCGGGATGGTTATGTGGGACTCCCTGTTGTGGGCTAATGAGGCCCCAGGTGTACCCACTAAAAACCCCTCTATTGGCCGCCTCGAGGCTATAAGGCGGGGCACGGGGAACGACCGAGATCACGCTTCCGAAACCCCGCCAGCCGCTGTCCGAACTGCGGACTCATCCTCGGAGGAAGTACTCCTCTTCAGCTTGGAGTACGCCCTTATTTGGCGTACTAACCATCCCCGGGACCCTCGTGTAGGCGGCAGACGTCCCCGAGCCTGCCGCCCACGGGTACCGTTAAGGGGGAAGTCGACGGACGCACGCCAAACGCCTCCGTCCTACGCGCTTGCGGCGCATCGGATGGGAGGCCGGGTCTTCTTCCCTTTCTCTTTCCGCGGTCTCTTTTCTTGCCATTACGGCTTCGCAGAAAGAGACCACCGCTTTCCATGATCTGTCGCTGTCTGCCATAGTTTTCACCACGGCAGGCAGGGAGAGATCGCGCCCCACTACTGCCACGAGTGTGGCCCGCTGTTCTGTCCAAGCTGGGCATATAGCCAGAGTATGTTGTGACGTGTCTTCGGCAGCACCACACTCGTGGCATATTGCCGTCGGTTCTCGGCCCAATCTGTTGCACAGATATCGACCGAAACACCCGTGTCCTGAGAGGACCTGCGTCACCCGGAAAGTCATGGAGCCATGTTTCCGGTCAAGCCATTGTTTAAGGACCGGACGTATTGCCTCTATGGTATGGTGGCCAGCAATTGGATGCGCCAGTCTCTCCTCCCAGCTTGCCACCATTTCCAGATGAGCTGCTTCGCGCCGTCCATCTATTTCCCTTGGTGCTGGTGGCTCATCCCTCTCACGCATCTCCTCGCGCCAGTGGTAAACAGCCGCGAGGGCTCTTGCATCAAGGTCCCAGGGCAAGGATCCCGCTAAAGCACACGCACCGTCCGTAGATATGGTACGGTATCCCCGAATTACCCGCAGCGCCATTGCTCTTTGAGCTTTTCTCAGCTGGGTAAGGTTTTGCCTTCCAAGGGCGTCAGCCCAGACGGGTGCGCCATATAAGGCCATGGAGCGCACGACTCCCGTATACAAACGGCGGCATGAGGCTTTGGGCCCTCCCAAATTCGGGAGTATACGCCCTAGAGCCGCCGCTGCACTGAGCAGTTTTGGAGCCAAGCCTTCGAAATGGGCCCGAAAGTTCCATTTGCTGTCAAGTGTAACGCCGAGGTAGCGCAGAGTCGGCCTGACAGCAATCGGGACCCCGCCTACTACGATCCGGGCTCCTACCGGGGGACCTCTGCGGTGGCCATAAAAACAGATGGCCTCGGATTTTTGTAGGGCGACTTCCAGGCCCAACCGCCTTATTCGGCTGACAACGTGGGCAACGCCCGCAGTTGCCAGAATGGCCGCGTCGCGAAAACTGGGCCCGCGGGCCGTCACCAACGTATCATCGGCATAGCAAAACATGTCGACTCTAGGAAGGTTTGCCCCCCGCAGGACCCAGTCGTAGCCAACATTCCAGAGTAGCGGGCCCAAAACCGATCCCTGAGGGACACCGCACTCCATCCTTTTCTGTCCCCAATTTCGTTGCCCAGGCCAGGTCACAAATCGCTCACTTAAATAGGCTCTGATGATATGGGCCAGGTGAGGAGGGACCCTGTGGTAGCGCAAAGCCTCATTTACAGTTTCCCAGGGCATGGTGTTGAAGGCGTTGGCTATGTCTAGCGACACAGCCAAGACGACCTCGCCCCGAGAAACAGACTCCTGTGCCAGCCTTTTGACTTGCAGGATCGCGTCCACTGTGGAACGGCCGCTCCTGAAGCCGTATTGATTTCCGGCCAGGTCTGGACCAACCCCTTGCAAATGCTTGATGAGGCGGGACGCTATGATGCGCTCGAATAGCTTCCCCACCTCATCAAGCAAAACAATCGGCCGGTACGCCGAAGGCGAATCAGCCGGACGACCCTCTTTCTTTAGCAGGACCAGTTTTCCTAATTTCCACTCTACTGGGAAGCGGCCCTGCTCCAGGCATGCCGTGAAAAGACGGATAAGTCGCGGCTCCAGCTCTTTCAACGCGAGGGCCCAAGCGCGGCCAGGGACTCCATCTGGACCAGGGGCAGTGTTCTTGGCTCGCATCTTAATCACTGCTACGCCGAGTTCAGCTGTTGTTACAGGTGGCACTTCAGCTTCCTCCACTTCGTCTGCTCGTGGTGGTGCCATTGTTGGCGGCCTGTTGTTTGCTCCCCTAGGGAACAATGCCGAGACCACTTCGCTGACAAACTCGGGTTCCAATGTTTGGGTGAGCGGGGGGCCCCCGGAGCGCAATTTGTTTCTGACGAGCTTGTAAGGCCGACCCCAAGGGTCCGCATTCAAGGTGTCGAGGAATGCTTCTCTCGCAGCGTCCTTGGCATTTCCTATGGCGGCTTTTAGGGACTTCTTTGCCTCCTTATATAAGGCGTAAAGGTTCCTTTCTGCGTCTTCGTCTGTTCGTCGGCGCCTCTGCCTTGTGTACCGACGCCGCGCGGCTGTACAGTCCTTGCGCATCTGTGCAAGCTCGGCAGTCCACCAGTACACCTTCCTTTTTTGTGGTGGAGGCTTGGCCCGGGGCATCGCCGTATCGCATATTAGTGTCATGGCATCCCGGAACCAGGATGCTTCCGTCTCCACCACTATTTCACCTTCTGGCGAAGGGAGCCAAGCCTGTACAATAGCCGCCTCTAAAAGAAGGTCCCGGTCCATTTTACCGAGAGCCCATCTCGGACCTCCGCCGCCAATCAGTAGCCTGCAATTTTGGCCGGATTGTGCTAATGGGGATGTGGAGACGTCGTAGCGAATGTACAGGTGATCCGACATCGTCTCCACGTTTTCCAGTACCCTCCAATCGAGGACACGGCGTGCCAGGGCGGCATTTGTGAAAGTCAGATCCACTATTGATCCGCCTTGTTGCCGCACGCACGTGTTAGCGACTCCCTGGTTGGCTAGGGTCAGCCCTGACGCAAGTGCCCACTCTTCGACGACCTCACCACGCACGTCCGTCGCCGGCGAACCCCACGCAGTGGACTTCGCGTTAAAATCTCCCGCGACGACCACTGACCCTCGGCCATAAAGCTGGCTAACTCGGGCGCCTACCTCCGCCAGGAACCGTTCGAATTCGGCCAAACAGCGATTTGGAGAGAAGTAGATGCCGACAAAAGTGACACGTTCATATTTTGCCGACACATAACCTTTCCCCCTTATTACGCTTTCGAATGTGCCTGGACCTTCTCCTGCCACCAAGGCGACCACTCCGTCTATGTCTGACACCCAATCGCTTCGCGGTGGGACCCAATACGGCTCAGCCGCAACTGCTACATTAATACTCCACTGAGCCAGGGACTGGACAAGCAGATCTTGAGCCCTGGCGCAGTGATTGAGGTTCGTTTGCAACACTTTTGTTGTCATTTTAATTGTCGGCGATTGCAGTGTCCATCTCGGCTTCTTCCACCGCACCGGTGGGGGGGCTAACATTCTGGGAGGGGGCTCGGGGGCCATCGCCAGCGCGTTTGGTCTTCTTTGGGTTGGGGTTGGTGCACGCTTTGGACCCTATTTTATGGTCCGCAGGTTTTCCCGCAGCATGACACAGAATACATTGTGGTGATCCAGAACAAGCTGACCTCTTATGTCCTGGTTGACCGCAGTTGTAGCAGCGGTCACTGTGGTCTACGGACGCTGTGCATTGGACCCCAACGTGCCCCATCTGCAGGCAACGGAAGCACCTCATGGGTCTTTCTTCAAGAAGGCTGACTTTAGCCGAGAGGCCCCAACCGAGTTGGAGGCGACCAGCCTGAGTGACCTTCTTGGCTGCCGTAAGAGGGCAGCGCACCCACAGAGTGCCAAGTCCTCTAAAGCCTCGACGTACCTCACCGGTCTTTACCAGTTCTGCCGAGCACTCGCCGACGCTGGCGATCGCGGCTACTATCACCTCCGGCGATATTGAGTCGTCCAGCTCTGTCAACCGGAGCTCTGCGCATTTAACAGGTCTTGATACCCGAACAGCTTCTGGACCCAGCTTTTCCTTAAGCGCTCTGGCCAATTGGTCGGCCTTGTCACCACTGGTTGTTCCCGGGACCTCTAGAACTGTACCCCCAGTGATTGCACGCTTGATCCGCAATGCAGTAATGCCGAGTCCAGCCAAGTCGACCCTGCTCTTTGCCTCCGTAAGGACGTTCGCATACGTCACCCCCTTTTCTAATGCCTCTGGGAGCAGTGTCAGAACCACCGCTGAAGAACGCGGTGGTACCAGTTTGCGTACCTTCTTTGGTTGCTGTTTCTGTTTCGGTTGTGTTTTGGAAACAGCATTCTTTTTCTTTTTGCCCTTGGACTTTGGAGCGCCGACCTCTTTGGGCTCATTGGATGTTTTCTTGATCTTGGCATTTCTGCCTCGTACCTTTTTCCAATTTTCGGGCGCAGGTTTAGGCGCGGAAGTCGTTGGTGGCTCCTTAGGGGTTTGTCTGGCTGCGGCCGCTTCCTTGGCAGCCAGACTGGCTTTTTTGGGTTTCGCTTTTGTTTCAGCCTTTTGTTTTTCGTCGTCGGGAAAGGGAGAGGCAGCTGTCACCGTTTCCGTTACTGATAGGGATTGGGAGGTCGTAGTGCTGTGGTCTTGATCCTCCGATGGTGTCCTATCGGCTGCTAATGCAGGTCGGAGCCTGGGCTCCGGTAGCAGACGGCATTCAATGCCGTCCATGCGTGCATTAAGCATTTTGCTGAGCTGGTCGTGAGTGGATCTCGAGACCTCTTCTACGAGCCGGCGAATGTCTGGCTCAGCTAATGCAGCAGGTTGGCTTCGAATTTCTTGCACCTGCCTACGAACCTCCGCTAGCTGGCAAGTGAGCCGCGCGTTGGCTGCTTCTAGGCGAGCAACCTCCTCTGTCGCAGTTCGCGTTCTCAGCTCCTCGAAGGCACCCCTAATAGTCGTGATTGAGTCATTTAGAATTTTTTGGTGCGTGCCTTTTAGATGGCCCGATGTGTCAATCACATGCTTCACAGCATTTAGGGCATCCTGGACCTTCGACTCAATGGCAGTCCCTGTAAGGTCCTCCTGGCAACGGCCAGGCGAACCTGTGGTTTGCGGCCGGCCCCTACCCCTGCCCCGTTTGGGTGTCACCTTCAAATATTTGTTGTGCAATGGTGTGCCTTCCTGGCTGCAAGCCCCAAGATCGCTCTCGGAGCCAGAGGTACCGCCATCTTTGCCCTGTTTGCACCAGTGCTTTCCGGTGGGGATACCATCCTTCATAACCACACCCGCCACCTCTTTAATTGTCTCCTCATCGCTTTGGTGACCTGGAGTTCTCTTACTTGTGTCACCCTCTACCGGGATCCTCTTATCTTCTACGGCCTGGTCCCCATTGCTATGTTTGCCGCTTCTAGTCGGCTCAGAGGGCCCAACCGTCATGCTCCTCGCATCAAGCTCGACCTCCGCCTCCTTTGCACCGACGCGGGCATCCGTCTCTTTCTCCCTGGGGGCTCCAGCCTCCGACCCCCTCCTAGTATTCTTCAGAGTAGGTGCCCGGGCTACAAGCTCGCGATCGCAGCGGGTTAGAAGCACCCGTAAATCTGGGAGCGATCTCCTCCATTTAGCCAAAGCCTCTGCTTTCGCCGAGGGTTCGGCTGCAACTTCCGTGCACGAAATCACCGCCTTTGCACTACGCACATCCGACACTCCACTCTGTGAGAAGGCTGCTGCCATTGACGACCCGGCCGTGGATTCCGTGAGTTGTGGGGTGGGCTTGGGTTCCTCACGCTTCAGCTTCGGGGATTCAGTTTTGTCCCGGGCCACCCTTGCGTAGTGGCCGCGCCCTCTCTTATTTGGTCCAGAGCTAGGCCTCGCTCCGGGGTCGGAAGCGTCATCACTGGATACTTCCGACCCCTTATCCTCGCTCAGCAGCCGCTTCCGTACATTTCCGGGTCGGTTTGAGGCGGGGGTAGGCAGCGACCAGTCGGAATCAGCTGTCTCGGTATCGGCATCCGTCGCCATCGTCAGAGGCGAATAGTAATCCTCTTCACTAGGAAGGTCGCGAGTGTCTACTTTCGCAGGGGAAAAGAACTCCTCCCTACCTGGGGAGAGCGTATCCGTCGCACCACGAGCCCTCCTCCCACAAAACACCCTCGTGAGAATTGGTGTGGGTGACCGCACGAACTCCTGCGGTGCCACGGGTGCCTCCTTCTCTCCGTCCTCGATATCAGGGACGGTGTGGCGTATAAAACGCCCCCATTGGTCCCGAATTGGGCGAAACTCCATAATTGGGGGGTTTGAAGAGGGTGCCTTCGCACCTTCCTCGTCCCCTCCTCCGCGTAATCTAAGTACTAATCCGCTTGCATCGTTGTCCAGTAAGCATTTGCCATGGTCGTCGTATGTATCTGTCCTTGAGCGGTGTGCCCCCCCAGAATACGGTGGGCGGCATGTCACCACAGCGCGGGCACTTACCCGTTCTGTGGTGACACAGAGGATTGGAACCTCCTGGGGTAGTTTTTCCCATTTCTGGCCACTCATGATTTGCTATTTTTAGGGGGTATGCCCCCCCTTCTGACGTTCGTGACTGGGCTCCCCCCAGCCACGCATCCCATCGGCACGCCAGTCACACCTTGGGATTGGGGATTTTTTATAGTGGTTAACTCCACGTGACCTTCCTCTCAGTGAGGCAGGTCCCCGGTCCGCACATTGCGGGTTACGGGTTGCCCGACGGTGGCCGAAGCCACAACGCCGCACCGGGCGGTCTGCGCCAACCCACGGCAGCTCGTTTCCGAGCACCGACTCCGTCCCAGTGGGACCTGGCGTCTCACACTGTGCCCTCTGCTGGTTTCAGAGGGACACGCGGAGCCGCACATCGGGACCCCTCTCCTCAGGCCTGTCCGGTTTGGGAGGCCCTGTCCGGCATAGCCCTGAGGATCATTGGAGCACACAAACACGGCATTAAAGCCAACGCAGGAGAAAACTCGACTGCCATTGCCACGACTGTGACTGGTAGTTCGCAGAGAGAGAATAGCTTACGCGCAACTGAGCGGCTATCCTCCCCCTCCCAGGGTGCACCACAAGGAGGTCTACCAGCCCTGCACCCCAACCTAACCTAACCTAACCTAACCTAACCTAACCTAACATAGATAATAATATTAAATATAAGCATGTAATAAGAAATTGTATAAAAAGCGCTACCCATGCAGTGAGCACTCATGAATAAAGTTCAAACCCTGTGTTTCCTTATTTTTCCCGAATAGTAAGTAATAAGTAATAAGCTGATAGGTGGGACTACCCACATAAGGAACGAAAGAGATGAATGAAAGAAAGATCAAGTATGAAGTATGCTAGTACGAGAGGTATACAAGCGAGAACCTGTATGAATGAAAAACTAGCTAGGCAAAGTCTCCGATCATGTTGGAGGAGCACTGTTAAAAAAAAAAAAAAAAAAAAAAACCTAACCTAACCTAACCTAACCTAACCTAACCTAACCCAGTCACGTGCCACCCTGCGTCGTAGCAACATCTTTTCCGCCGAGCTCCGCAGTTAAAAATTCGTGGACGTGGCAATTCTTACCCGATCGGGACAAAATAAACGTCAGTGTGTGCGGAATAGTGCGGCCGATCTATTGGATTACAGTGAGTGTACGGCAGTGCTCAGTGAAAACCGCAAAGTGCAATAAACCACGTTTTTAGAGGTTAAACACCTTCAAACAGCCGTCTACAGCCTCACAGGACATCGGTATCGCTACTTGCTATACATCGCCGGAAGCGCCTCAACGAGCCCCACAATTTGACACCCCGCACGCCTCCGGGCGACACGCCGTTGGAGCACAAAAGCCAAAAAAACAAAAACCACGTGGCGGCGTGGTCGAAGATCCAGCGGTGTTCGGCTGATTCTGACGACGCAGCAAGAAGGAACACATCTCCAGGACACGTACGGTACCTTTTTTGGAATTTTTGGACAGTCAGTTTTCAAGACATTAACTTTTCAAAATTAAAACTTTGAAGTGCAATAGTGAAAAATCTTCAGGCAGACGATATACTTTTCGCATTAGATCCTGTTGCGCGCTTACAAGAAGAAGAGTTCTACAAAGTTTGGAAAATTTTTGGACAATATTTCACATAAAAAATTTAGTTTAAATATATTTTTAGAGAAATTAAGTCTGCATAAAATATTTGTATTGTACGTGTCTGTATTATTATTGTCTATTGTAGGTGTATATTTTATCTTAATTTTGCAATTTTTTGTGTATTTTTATGTCAAGCGGTACCGGAGTTATCGAATTTTAACTCATTTTTGGCCTTAAATTCCAAATTAATAAAAAATATTGTTTTTTCTTCATAAAATCAGGTTTAGAATAGTAATACCACCTTGGGAAACCGAAAACCCGGACCCCGTAGCGTGTAAATTCAGCAGATACCGGTTTTTCCGCCATTTTATTTTTTCGATACCAAATTTCAAATAGGTTTTTCTCGGGTACCGTTTGACGTACAGATCTCGGATTTTCACCCTAGGCATAACTTTTTTACCAAGAACCGATATTTACCGGTTTTGGGTGAATATCTCAATAACTATTTTTAAGGACTGAGACCACTTTTAAAGAATAGAGGAGATAAGGCCAATAGTAGGAGAGAAAACCCGAACCTCCTCCGACCAACGGTTCCCAAGTTATAGGTCTTCAAACATTGACATTGACAGTTCGGCGGCCATCTTGCCTATTTTCAACTAACGATAACTTGGCAACCGAGGGTGCTAGAGACACGCGGTTTTCTTTGCAGAGAACACACGAGGCCAAACAACCGTCCCCAACGGTTTCCAGGAGTTTTCAAGACAATTTTGGACTGAAAATTCCTGAAAATTTTGGAGATCTGAAAGTGGTCCCAGACGCTAGAATAAGTCTAGCTTAGTAGCCCTAGCCAAAATCCAGGCTTTCTACGACCCCCGGAAGCGAAGATACGGGCGGTCAAAGTTCGACTTTGACAGTTCTCGCCGCCATCTTGGAAAAATCTAAACAGCCATATCGTCCTAACGGTAGGTCGTGGAGAGCTGCGGTTTTCAAGTCTCATACCAGCGCGGGGCCCTCTACGTGGAGACTCACCTTTCAGGACTCCTTCAGGACTTTCAGGAATTCATAAAGTCAATAAAATTTTCAGTCCTGAAGGGTGACTCAAAGGATAGGGCTTACCGAGACGAGAAAAACGAGCCCAAGCACGGTGGAATTGGCCGAAGGGTTCCCGAGTTACGGACAGATACCCAATCCGATACCGGTTTTGGGGACCGATACCGAAAATTTTGAACCGCCACTGCTCGGAAACCCGTTGGACTGGTCCGGTCGTGTTTGGTACCGTTGGAAAGGTCTCGGAGAGAGCTATCTTTTGGGTTTGGAATTTTGGCTCTACGTAGAGTTCAAAAATATAAACTAGATTTTAAGTAGTTTTAAGACTAAATATAGAGTCAGAGACTCTAGTAGCCTTATTTAGCAGTAGAAAGCCGACAGTAGAGCTGCGACTCTACATTAAGACACAACAACTTTCAATATTTCTAATATTTTCAATATTTTCTTCGCGCTTTAGACAGCACCCCCTCTTTACAGGGGTGATAAATAAACATATATACAATAGGGTAACTGACTGAAAGTCGGTCCTTATTGACTGACCCAGCAAAACCTCCAACAATGATAGGATTTAGAACACCGGTCAAAAAGGCCACCAAATCTCCGTCAAAAGACACGGCTAAGAGCCCGAACAAAAGTGTCAGAAGGAGCATTGACAAATGGGAAGCGGCTAGCGGGGATGTTACTCAGACTTTGATCCCCACAGTCATCCCAACAACATCGCAGGCTGGGCCTGCAGGAGTTCCACCCCAAACAAGACAAGCTATCCCAAACTCGGTGGAAAAAGGCCCGCAGCGGAGAGTAGCGGAGGCCAGGGCTCTGCTTGAGAAAGCAAAGGCCCAAATGAAGTTGTCAGGGAATATTAAAAGGGAAATAAAAGCCACCGTCCAGGAAGTAATTGAACAAATGTATAATATAGTGAAGGAATTGGCAAAGGACTTAAAAACAGAACAGGATAGAAAAGAGAGTTCCGGGAGGGTGGTGCCTGGAGCAACTGCTTCAGACACAACCTTCACGCTGGATGAGGAGCAAAACCGGCCTCCAAACACAACGAGAGAAAGAGAGGTAGACGAAAGGAGATGGACGAATGAAGAAGAAGCTCGAGAGATTAAAACTCTCATACAACGAAATACCTTGTTGCTAGAGGAAAACACAGCAAAAATGGACGAGCTGAAGGCCTCGATGGAGACCCAGCGGGAAACCCTAGAGAGGGTGGCGACGACCGCGACGTACGCAAGCGTAGCGGCGGCGGCCCCAAACACGGCGCAGGGTGCAGGACCAACCTCCAGGAGAGGTACTCTGCACTCGGTGGTCGTAACCTCGACGGACGAAACCGAAACGGGAGACGAGGTCCTCGGCAAGATAAGGAAAGCGGTGGACGCCAAGGACGGGTGGATCAAGGTGGAAAGGGTACGGAAAGCAAAAGATAGGAAAATCATAATGGGGTTGGCAACTAGGGAGGAAAGGGAAAAGATTAAAGAAAGGCTAGCGAAAGAGGGAACTAATCTCGTCGTCGAGGACGCGAAGAATAAGGACCCCCTTCTGGTCCTCAGGAGTGTCCTCACTATAAACTCCGACGAGGATATAGTGAGGGCTCTAAGGAACCAGAACAAGGGAATTTTCCGCGACCTCGAGGATGAAGAGAACAGGGTGGAAATTAAATACAGAAGGAGGACCCGAAACCCACATACTTGTCACGTTGTGGCCTGTGTCTCTCCCATAATATGGCAGAGGGCGACGGGGGTGGGAACCGTCCATTTGGACCTCCAACGCGTAAGGGTGGAAGACCAGACGCCATTGGTGCAGTGCACTCGCTGCCTGGGCTTCGGCCACGGCAAGCGATACTGCACTGCAGCAGCGGACTTATGCAGCCACTGCGGTGGTCCCCACCTACGCTCCGAGTGTGCTGACTGGCTCGCGAGAGTCCCTCCGAAGTGTCAAAACTGTGAAAAGGCCGAATTGGAAGACACAGAGCACAACGCGTTCAGTCTGGCTTGCCAACCACGCAAAAGATGGGACGAAATAGCAAGGTCGAGCGTGGCATATTGCTAAAGGCGCCCCTGGCAATCCAATACTTTACCAGCTTGCACAAGCTAACCTGCAGCGAAAGAAACTTGCCACTGAGGAGCTCTATGCAGAGGCGAAGCAGCGAGGTATCGCTGTCGCGCTTCTCCAAGAGCCCTATGTAGGAGGGGCAAAAGTGACAAGAAGCTACAAGGGAGTACGAATCTTCCAGGGCACTGGCGCGGGGGAGGGAACAGTAAAGGCTGCGATCGCCGTCTTTGACGACGACATTAAGGTAACACAATACCCGAAACTCACCACCGACAATGTTGTAGCAGTGAGCATCCAAACCAGTGCCTGGGAAGTCGTACTCGTTTCCCTGTATCTTGAACCAGACCAACCCATGGAACCCCACCTTGAGCAACTTGAGAAAGTCGCAAAAGAACTAAAACCGCAGAGGTGGATAATAGGAGGAGACTTTAATGCGAAAAGCACCTGGTGGGGTAGCCCTGTAGTCGATGGCAGAGGGGAACAGCTGGCCACTACACTGGATGAGCTTGGCCTGAACATACTCAATAGAGGGGATACTCCAACATTCGACACCGTGAGAGGCGGCATACTGGACCTGGTAGACGACTGGAGAGTTGATCAGGGGCTGACAAGCTCGGACCACAACGGCATTATATTTAAAGTCAAGCTGACAAAACTGGTTGGCATAACGGTACAAAGGACAACAAGGAAATTCAACACTAAGAAAGCCAATTGGTCTGAGTTTTATGGAAAATTCAGAAAATTGCTGCAAGATCACAAAATAGTAAAATCAGAAATAGAAAGCTTAAACAACAATATAAAAATAGAAAAAGTAGTAACAGAATTTAACGCTGCAATAGAAGAAGCCTGTATATCGTCTATGCCTAAAAAGAAAGTCAAACAACAACTTACATTGCCGTGGTGGTCCGAGGAACTCGCCAAAATGAAAAAAGGGGTCGCTACCAGGAAGCGCAGGATAGGGTGTGCTGCCCC
This sequence comes from Cydia strobilella, assembly GCF_947568885.1. Classification (NCBI taxonomy): domain Eukaryota; kingdom Metazoa; phylum Arthropoda; class Insecta; order Lepidoptera; family Tortricidae; genus Cydia; species Cydia strobilella. The sequence continues at coordinate 9,781,835 of NC_086064.1, read as the reverse complement.
AGTCCGGAGGTCAAAAGTAGTAGAAGAGTACGTACAATACAAAGAAGAGTATGAAAGGGCAGCGACAAAAGCGCAAGTGGACAGTTGGAAGGACTTCTGCCATAAACAAAGCAGAGAAGGGGTCTGGGAGGGCATCTACCGGGTAATTGGAAGAACCGCACGCAGGGAAGAGGACTCACCGCTAGAGAAGGATGGAGTAGTGCTCGATGCGAAGAGTTCAGTGCGCCTGCTAGCGGAAACTTTCTACCCCAAGGACTGTACCACTAGCGACAATGACTACCATCGTCAAGTGAGGGAGAGAGCCGACATTGTGAACGACGGGGAGCAAGATAACACTTGCGAACCCTCGTTCACAATGGCGGAACTGAAACGTGCGTACGACTCCTTCAACCCAAAGAAAGCCCCAGGGGAGGACGGCATTACCTCTGATATTTGCCTTCACGCCATAGAAACGGACCCAGAGACGTTCCTTGCACTGCTTAATAAATGTTTAAGCCGAGGATACTTCCCTAGGGCTTGGAAAACCGCAACGGTGGTGGTCCTCCGAAAGCCTGGTAGAGGAGACTATACAACGCCCAAATCGTACAGGCCAATAGGACTGCTTCCGATCATGGGTAAAGTGTTTGAGAAGATGGTGGTGAACAGGCTAAAGTTTTACTTGCTGCCCCAAATGAGTGATCGCCAATACGGGTTCATGCCACAGCGCAGCACCGAGGACTCCCTTTATGCCCTAATGAAATACATACGAAAGAAATTAGACTCTAAAAAGATCGTAACACTAATATCACTGGACATAGAGGGGGCCTTCGATGGTGCTTGGTGGCCGGCTATCAGGTCCCGGTTGGCGGAAGAGAATTGCCCAGTTGAACTGAGACGCGTAATCGATAGCTACCTCACAGACCGAAGAGTAACAGTTAGATACGCGGGAGAGCAATACAGTCTGGACACCACCAAGGGATGCGTACAGGGATCGATAGCGGGCCCCATTTTGTGGAACTTGCTCTTGGACCCACTACTTAAAAGTTACGGGCAAAGGGGCGACTACTGCCAGGCATTCGCAGACGATGTCGTACTTGTCGTTGATGGGAATACCGCTCTGGAAATTGAAACGCGCGCAAACGCTGCTCTCGACCATGCTCGGGAGTGGGGTGTCAGTAATAAGCTTCGATTCGCACCGCATAAAACTAATGCAATTGTAATTACACGGAGGCTCAAGTATGACACCCCTCGACTGAGTATGGGCGGAACCAGCATCGCCATGGTAAAAGAGATGAAATTACTTGGTGTAACCATCGACGACAAGCTGACTTTTAACAGCCATGTTTCGAATGTCTGCAGGAAAGCGATAGCAGTCTATAAACAGCTATCTAGGGCTGCCAAGACAGACTGGGGGCTCCATCCTGAAGTCGTAAAAATAATATATGTGGAATGAATAAAGTTCAAACCCTGTGTTTCCTTATCTTATCGACCTCACCGTAGAGGAAGTGAAGAACAAGGACCCGCTTTTGGTCCTTAGGAGCGTCCTCTCGGTCAATACGGATGAGGACGTTCTAAAAGCTCTTAGGAACCAGAATCGGGATGTTTTCCATGACCTCGGCGAAGAGGAAGACCGAGTGGCAATCAAATACCGGAAAAGGGCCAGAAACCCTCACACGGGACATATAGTGATCAGCGTCTCACCCATCATCTATCAGAGAGCATTAAAAAGGGGAAATGTCCACATAGATCTCCAAAGAATTAAAGTGGAGGACCAGTCCCCGCTGGTGCAGTGCACTCGCTGCTTGGGATTTGGTCACGGCAAACGCCTTTGCACAGAACTAGCCGATCTATGTGGCCATTGTGGAGGACCCCACCTAAAAACTGAGTGTGAAGAGTGGTACGCTAAAGTACCGCCCCGATGCCACAACTGCACAAAGGCGAACTTGGGAAACGCAGAGCACAACGCATTCGACCTTGTATGCCCTCTACGACAGAAATGGGACAACATAGTTCGGTCAACGGTGGCCTACCATTGCTGAGGGCTCCATAAAGGCACAAACGCCCTACCGGGTAGCGCAGGCAAACCTCCAGAGGAAGAAACTAGCCACGAATGAGTTACTTGTAGAAGCGGAAAGGCGAAAAATCGCCCTTGCGCTTTTGCAGGAACCCTATGTGGGGGCTGGCAAAGAAATGAGGAACCACAGAGGAGTGAGAATCTACCAGAGCGACGGTGCTGAAGAGGGTGTTGTAAAGGCGGCAATAGCCGTATTCGATGATGATCTTAATGTTGAACAACACCCAAAACTCACCACAAATAACATCGTGGTGGTGGGGATTAGCACCGTTGCTTGGAGGATTACACTCGTGTCCATTTATTTCGAGCCAGATCAGCCCATTGAACCCTACCTGGAACACCTATTCAAAATAAGAAAAGAAATAGACTCGAATATGTGGATCATAGGAGGTGACGCCAACGCCAAAAGTGTATGGTGGGGAAGCCCACAGACGGATTGTAGGGGTGAAGACCTGATGGGAACCCTCAACGAGCTCAACCTTAACGTGCTCAATACTGGAAACATCCCGACCTTCGATACCGTGAGGGGAGACAGGCGCTTCAGCAGCTTCGTTGACATAACAGCTTGCTCAACAGAGATGCTGGACCTGGTTGACGACTGGAAGATCGACGAGGGTCTCACGAGTTCGGACCACAATGGGATTCTCTTTAAAATTCAGCTCAAAAAATCAGCAGGTATCAAAATACAAAGAACCACAAGGTTATACAACACCAAAAAAGCAAATGGGGCCGATTTTCATGAGAAACTCGGACAATTATTGCAAGAAAACCAATTAATTAAATCATATATAGAAACAATAGATACAAAAGAAAAAATTGAAGAAACAGTAAATAAATTAACACAAATAATAATAGAAACATGTAAAACAACCATACCACAAAAGAAAAATAAAGAGAACCCCAAACTACCATGGTGGTCGCCAGAACTCGAAGAGATGAAACGATCAGTCACCACCAGGAAGCGCAGAATCCGCTGTGCAGCCCCAGTAAGACGAGATAGGGTCGTGAAAGAGTACCTTGAAGCAAAGGAACACTATGAAAGTCAAGCAGCAAAAGCTCAAGTTGAGAGTTGGAAAGACTTTTGCAAGAAGCAGGACAAGGAAGGGCTCTGGGAAGGTATATATAGGGTTATAGGCAGAGTCACAAAGAGAGTGGAGGACGTACCTCTGGAGAAGAATGGCGAAACCCTGAGTGCAAAAGAGTCGGTGAAGTTGCTGGCGGAGACCTTTTATCCAGAGGACTCTGCTAGTAGCGATGACGACCACCACAGACAAATCCGCATGAAGGCAGCCGCAGTGAATGATGGCGAACAAAATGGAACTTGCGAGCTACCCTTCACGATGACTGAACTAATGTGGTCGTGCGAGTCGTTTAACCCAAAAAAGGCACCAGGCGCTGAGGGTTTCACGGCTGATATATGTTCCCACACCATTCGAGGAAACCCAGAGATGGTCCTTACTCTACTAAATAAATGTCTCGAGTATCACTATTTCCCTAAGAGCTGGAAAGAGGCAACGGTGGTTGTCCTCAGGAAACCGGGAAAGGACAACTATACTAGCCCAAAATCGTATAGACCGATAGGATTGCTGCCAATCTTCGGAAAGATCTTAGAGAAGATGCTGGTTGCCAGGCTAAAGTCCCACCTATTACCGAGGACCAGTACCTGTCAATATGGATTCATGCCGCAGCGCAGTACGGAGGACTCCCTATATACCCTTATGCAGAGAATCAAGATAAAACTAGGCGAAAAGAAGATCGTCACACTGATCTCGCTGGATATAGAGGGGGCCTTCGATAGCGCATGGTGGCCCGCCATCAGGGTCCGACTGGCCGAGGAAAACTGCCCCGTTGGTCTGAGACAAATGATGGACAGTTACCTAAAGGACAGAAGCGTCACGGTGCGGTATGCGGGTGAACAGCATGGTGTGGCAACTAGTAAAGGCTGCGTGCAAGGGTCGATAGCAGGACCCATCCTCTGGAATCTGCTGCTGGACCCACTGCTCAAAAGCCTCCAAAGCAGGGGCGACTACTGCCAGGCGTTCGCGGACGATGTAGCACTTGTAGTCGATGGAGACACCGCAATGGAAATCGAGGCCAAGGCCAACTCAGCTCTCGAACATGCTCGTGAATGGGGAGTCAGAAACAAATTGAAATTCGCGCCGCACAAGACCAATGCAATGCTCATTACACGGAAATTGAAGTACGACACCCCACGCCTGTGCATGGGCGGGACAAACATAGAGATGGTCAAGGAAATAAAAATGCTAGGTGTTACCATCGATGACAAGCTCACTTTCAACGCACATGTCTCGAACGTCTGCAAAAAGGCAGTGGGAATCCACAAGCAGCGCTCCAGAGCGGCAAAGGCAAGCTGGGGACTTCACCCCGAGGTTATTAGGACCATATACGTAGCGACTGTGGAACCAATAATCCTGTACGCCGCAAGCGTATGGGCCCCGGCCGCAACAAAAATAAGCGTCCAGAAGCAGCTGGCAGCGGTGCAACGAGGGATAGCGCAAAAGCTGTGCAAAGCGTACCGCACTGTCTCCCTTAACTCTGCGCTCATCCTGGCAGGGGTGCTCCCTCTTGACCTCCGAGTCCGCGAGGCGGCCTCGTTATACGAGGCCAAAAGAGGCGTACCCCAGCCAGGGTTGGGTGACTGGGAGGTGGAGAGGATGGCGCCAGCAGAAGAAATGCCTCATCCCGCGGAACGCGAAGAACTGAAACTAACATGCCTGACAGACCAAAACGACGTTAACAATTACAGTAATTACGAAGTGCGAATTTACACTGACGGTAGTAAGATCGGGGGCGGAGTCGGAGCCTCACTGTCTATATGGCGGGGTGAAACCGAGATAAAAGCCCGACAACTGACTTTACCTAAGTTCTGCACTGTCTACCAGGCGGAACTTCTGGCTATTTGCGTGGCCACAAGAGAAGTTAAGAACAACAAAGCAAACACGTTTGGAGTCTACAGCGACTCCATGGCAGCCCTCCAAACCATCCAGAACTATAGTTGCCTCCACCCCTTAGCAGTCGAAGCGAGAGATAATATAAGAGCAATATCCCACCAAGGCAAAACTATCGCTTTGCATTGGATAAAAGCACATGCGGGGTTGGAAGGTAATGAAAGGGCGGATGAACTCGCCAAGAGAGCAGCTGCAGACTCCAAACGTAAGCGTGATTATGACCAGTGCCCGGTTTCATTCGTCAAGCGCAACATTCGTATGGCGACGCTTGACGAATGGAATCGGAGATACACGACAGGCGAGACAGCCTCAACAACAAAGTTGTTCTTCCCGGATGCGGTGGCGGCGTACAGGACGGTGCGCAAAATCGAATTCACGAATCCAATGACACAGCTAATGACAGGGCATGGTGGATTCTCCGAGTACTTACACAGATTTAAGTGCAAGGAGAACCCATCATGCATATGTGAACCCGGCAAACCGGAGAGCATTCCGCATTTAATAGCGGAGTGCCCTCAGTTTAGCACACAAAGGCACGATATAGAAAATAAGATTGAGGAAGGGATTGAGATAGAAAATATCAGTAAAATAATGCAAAACAAGAATATTAGAGATACGTTCTTAGAATATTGTGGAAAAATTGTAAGAATAGTAATAAATAGAAATAAGTAGATATAGGATAAACAGTGTATATTATAATAATAAACATGATGTTTATCTGGAGTAAACAAGTATAGCTCTAATGTAAAAGACAATGCAATATGTACAATAAACAAAAAACCACCTATGTAAAATCTACTCCCGACCCATAGTAATAAGGTTAATAAGCATAAAATAATAGAATAAGGAAACAAAAATGTGAATAGCGTAAACAGAAAAACTTACAAAGAGAGAAACCACCTTGAATGGACAACAACTTGTATTCTTGATTATTTACAACCCCCAATGGAAAGACCACCAAGTACAACCCCTAAAACAATTAAAGGAAGAAATAAATATATAGTATAGAACAGGCAAACGTAGCTGGGAGTCCCACCCAGAAAAAGCAATGCAAGACGATGAATGAAAGAAAGATAGTATGAAGCATGAAAGTGCGAGAAGAATAAAAGCGAGAACTGGAATTAAAGATACACGCTAACATAGGCTCCGATCATGTTGGAGGATACAGAGAAAAAAAAAAAAAAAAAAAAAAAAAAACCTAACCTAACCTAACCTAACCTAATCCAATGACACAGCTAATGACAGGGCATGGTGGATTCTCCGAGTACTTACACAGATTTAAGTGCAAGGAGAACCCATCATGCATATGTGAACCCGGAAACCGGAGAGCATTCCGCATTTAATAGCGGAGTGCCCTCAGTTTAGCACACAAAGGCACGATATAGAAAATAAGATTGAGGAAGGGATTGAGATAGAAAATATCAGTAAAATAATGCAAAACAAGAATATTAGAGATACGTTCTTAGAATATTGTGGAAAAATTGTAAGAATAGTAATAAATAGAAATAAGTAGATATAGGATAAACAGTGTATATTATAATAATAAACATGATGAAATAAAACTATGAAAACGGATTATATCGCGTACATTGAATTTATAATACATCCCGACGTTTCGAACTCTTTACAGCGTTCGTGGTCAACGGGTGACTGAGGAAAAATTACAAAATGCAAAAATACCCACATACTAAAATAATGAACAATCATAGACTACAAACTTTAAGGCTGGTTGTACATGCAAAATCGGTTCATAAGGCTTGTTATACACTATAATTATTTTTCAAGTAAAGATATATATATATACGCGATAAAAATAAACTATGCCGGCTCCAACCCTACACCACGGACCCGAGAAGATTTAATTCCCTCCTAAATTGTAGGAGGGTATCCCAATATGGGACCGGCAACAAACTCGGCGGGACACATCTTTTCAAAACATCAGAATGTCCAGCATCATCCAACACTACGGTCTCACAGTCTATGTCTCGCTTGCTCCTTTATCAGGTGGACTACAGGATCCCAAGCTGGTGGTAGAGAAAAGCCATCTTCCCTATTAAAGTTTGGATATTTCTTAATCTCAATGGCCTCGCGCAGCATTCTGGGTATGTAACGCTTCTCCTTGGCAAGAACCAGAGGCTTATCAAACTTGATTGAGTGATTGGCTTTATCCATGACATGCTCACAGACAGCAGACCTAGGTCGACGGTGCTTGACATCAGCTATGTGTTCCTTCACCCGAGTGGAAATGCTCCGTTTCGTCTGCCCGACATATGATAGGCCACACTCACAGTCCAGCCTGTACACTCCTGCAGTCTGTAGAGGGGTATTGCATTTTACAGGCCTCAGGAATTGTGACATCTTCTTCATTGGCTTGAAATATGTTTTTATAGAAGCACGCTTCAAGATGTGGCTGATCCTGTCCGTGACCCCCCTGACAAAAGGCAGAATGGCAGGCCTGCGCTCGACTGTGGGGATCTTAATGTGGGACCTCTGGTTGACCCGCGGTATCCTGAGCTCGTTTGCCTGGAGCGCGCGCCTGGCATGCTGGAGCTCCGCGGCCAGAAAAAAAAAAAAAAAAAAAAAAAAAAAAAAAAAAAAAAAAAAAAAAAAAAAAAAAAAGTAGTGTTTCAACTTTCTTGGATCACCTAAATTCCATCCATAGCAAAATAAAATTTACTATGGAGTTGGAAAAAGACTGTTCTCTCCCCTTCTTAGATGTATTGGTAAAAAGAAATCCTGATAACACCCTAGGTCGCACTGTGTATAGGAAACCTACTCATACTGATAGGTACTTAAATGGCAAATCGCATCACCATCCCAGTCAACTTGTTACAGTAGGCAAATCTTTGTTTCAGAGAGCCCAGAGGATATGTGATGACCAGCATCTGGCCGCGGAGCTCCAGCATGCCAGGCGCGCGCTCCAGGCAAACGAGCTCAGGATACCGCGGGTCAACCAGAGGTCCCACATTAAGATCCCCACAGTCGAGCGCAGGCCTGCCATTCTGCCTTTTGTCAGGGGGGTCACGGACAGGATCAGCCACATCTTGAAGCGTGCTTCTATAAAAACATATTTCAAGCCAATGAAGAAGATGTCACAATTCCTGAGGCCTGTAAAATGCAATACCCCTCTACAGACTGCAGGAGTGTACAGGCTGGACTGTGAGTGTGGCCTATCATATGTCGGGCAGACGAAACGGAGCATTTCCACTCGGGTGAAGGAACACATAGCTGATGTCAAGCACCGTCGACCTAGGTCTGCTGTCTGTGAGCATGTCATGGATAAAGCCAATCACTCAATCAAGTTTGATAAGCCTCTGGTTCTTGCCAAGGAGAAGCGTTACATACCCAGAATGCTGCGCGAGGCCATTGAGATTAAGAAATATCCAAACTTTAATAGGGAAGATGGCTTTTCTCTACCACCAGCTTGGGATCCTGTAGTCCACCTGATAAAGGAGCAAGCGAGACATAGACTGTGAGACCGTAGTGTTGGATGATGCTGGACATTCTGATGTTTTGAAAAGATGTGTCCCGCCGAGTTTGTTGCCGGTCCCATATTGGGATACCCTCCTACAATTTAGGAGGGAATTAAATCTTCTCGGGTCCGTGGTGTAGGGTTGGAGCCGGCATAGTTTATTTTTATCGCGTATATATATATATCTTTACTTGAAAAATAATTATAGTGTATAACAAGCCTTATGAACCGATTTTGCATGTACAACCAGCCTTAAAGTTTGTAGTCTATGATTGTTCATTATTTTAGTATGTGGGTATTTTTGCATTTTGTAATTTTTCCTCAGTCACCCGTTGACCACGAACGCTGTAAAGAGTTCGAAACGTCGGGATGTATTATAAATTCAATATACGCGATATAATCCGTTTTCATAGTTTTATTTCATGAGTAACTATCGCGGTAACCGAAGACAATATTAAATAAACATGATGTTTATCTGGAGTAAACAAGTATAACTCTAATAAACAGAGAAAAAAAAAAAAAAAAAAAAAAAAAAAAACCTAACCTAACCTAACCTAACCAGTCACGTGCCACCCTGCGTCGTAGCAACATCTTTTCCGCCGAGCTCCGCAGTTAAAAATTCGTGGACGTGGCAATTCTTACCCGATCGGGACAAAATAAACGTCAGTGCGGCCGATCTATTGGATTACAGTGAGTGTACGGCAGTGCTCAGTGAAAACCGCAAAGTGCAATAAACCACGTTTTTAGAGGTTAAACACCTTCAAACAGCCGTCTACAGCCTCACAGGACATCGGTATCGCTACTTGCGATACATCGCCGGAAGCGTCTCAACGAGCCCCACAATTTGACACCCCGCACGCCTCCGGGCGACGCACCGTTGGACCACAAAAGCCAAAAAAACAAAAACCACGTGGCGGCGTGGTCGAAGATCCAGCGTCGTGCGGCTAATTTGGAGGACGCCATCAGAAGGAGTACACTTTGCCGACAAATACGGTATTTAGATCATAATTTTTGGACACTTAGTTTCTGAGATATAGACTTTTCAAAATCCAAAATTCAAAGTGAAAAAACAAAAAACTTTCAGTCAGACTATATACTTTTCTTGGTGAAATCTGTTGCGCGCTAGTATAAAGAAGAGGACCACAGCATCTGGACAAATTTCCGACAGTTTTCCACTCGAAAAAACGAACTTTTTCAAAATTTTCAAAAATTGTAAATTTCAAAATAAATTTCTACAGAACTGTATTATTATATTATTGTGTATTGTAGGCATTGGTGTGCCCTTAATTTTGACATTTTTTGTGTATTTTTATGTCAAGCGGTTCCAAAGTTATAGAATTTTAACCTATTTTTGGTCATATATTCAAAATTAATAATAAATAACTAAATTTCACATTAAAATCAGCTTTAGAACAGTCATATTACCCAGGGATACCGAAAACGCGAACCTTGTCCCACTTAAATTGAGCAGAAACCGAAAAACCGCCATTTTGTTTTTTACGGTATCAAAATTAAATTGTAAATTACTCGGTAACCGCTTGACATAGAAAAGTCGGATTTTCGCCTTAGACAGTGTATTTTGAGCAGGAACCGAACTTTACCGGTTTCAGGCGAAAATCTCGACAAGTAACTTTAAGGCTTGAGACCACTCAAACGATAGAGGAGGAAAAGCCAATTGCAGGAAAGGAAGCCCGAAGTTTCTCCGGCAACCCACTCCCGAGATATCGACCCTCAAACATTGAGTTTGACAATTCGGCGGCCATCTTGCCTTTTTTTAAACTATAATATCTCGACGACTGAGTGGCCTGGAGACTCGCGGTTTTTTCCCTGCAGGAAGGCATAGGATTGACTAGCACATCCGGCACTTTTCGGGAATTTTCAGGAAAATTTACAACTGAAAATTTTCGAGAGTTGAAAGTGGTCCCAATCGATTGCGTAGGTTAAGTTTAGGTAAGCCGTCGAAAACCCGGGCTTTCTGCGACGCCGGGAACCGGAGATATCAGCGACCAAAGTTCAACTTTGACAGCTCCCGCCGCCATTTTGGAAAATTTCAAACAGCGATATCTCCCGAACGAAGGGTCGCAGAGGATCGTGGTTTTCAGTGCGGATATTAGTGGGGTCGACAGCAGGTGAGGGAGAGGTTTTCAGGACCCTCCAGCTATTTTCAGGGAACTGAAAACTGAAAAATTTTCCCTCCCTGAAAGTGATTCCACTGGATAGAGCTCCTCGAGCCGAGAAAAACGAGCCCAGGCACGGATCTCTAGGACCGGCGGAAGCGGAGATACAAACAGATACCGAATCTGGAAACCGGTTTTAGTACCGAAACCAGAAACTTTGTACTGCTGTAGCTCCGAAACCAGTGGTAATAGTAGAGCCGTGTTTGGTATCGTTAAAAAGGGCTGAAGGAGGGCTATCTCGTGAGCCCCACAAATCGACTCTACATAGAGTCGAAATTTCTTCTGAGTTGGAAATTACAAATAAGTATACAGAAGGAGACAGAGACCCCCTCTAACCCAATTTGGGGAGATAAGAGTACGATAGAGTCTGCGACTCTACATAAAAGAAAAATTTTTTTGTAAAGTTATAGTATATAAGCTTTTTTTTCACCTCTTCTTTACCCCTTTCTAGTGTAAGCAATTGATAACCGTACTGGTACGGGATAAAATAACTGCTAGGACTATTATTATATTGTGTGTCTTTCCCTCCCTCCCTTCTTAAGGGACTTCGTGTCTTCTTCATCACGACAAGATGATGTCCGGCTTCAGAACACCCGCCAAGAACCCAGCCCCCAAAGCCTCCCCCCCAAAGCCGGAGAAATCCGGACCTTTACCATCAGTGAGGCGGAGCATTGGGGACTGGGAGCTTGGTAAGACGTTTCGGCTATCGCCAGAAAACACAAACCAGACGACCTCGATGACTTTGACGGACCCGAAGGCTCCGGGAGCCACGGGGGCCACAACAGCCTCGACAGCCCCGACAGTCTCGACAGCTCCGACGGTCCTGACGGCACCGACCGTCTTGACAGCCCCAACGGTCCCAACAGTCTCGACAGCGACACAAAAACCCCGGACAAAAGCTCAGGACGCGAAATCATCTAAGCCGCTGTTGTCACCAGCTAGAGACGACAAAAAGAAAAAATACACAAGTCGTGTTGAGGAAGCAAAAGCCAACAACAACAGGGCAAAGATGCGCCTCGCCGAATCGGGCAACATAAAAACCATCATAAAGGTAGAGGTGACACAGGCTATTGAGCGATTATATACCTTGGTGAAGGAAGCGGAAGCAGAGTTGGAAAGGGAGAGAGGAAAAGGAGAAAAGTCCGAAAAGAGCAGCGCGCTCCCCAGCGTGTCGGAGACAAGCCCAAGAGCTGATAGAGAGGAGCAAATGGTGGACAGGATGGAAAACCTGCTGAAGGAAAATGAAAGAAAGCAAGGTGAGTACGTAGAAAAATTGGAGGAACAGACCAAAATTATCCGAGACAACGCTCTAAAGATAGACGAGCTAAAGGCCGAGCTGAGGGCTGGCTTTGAGTCCCAAAAAACAGTGATAGAGGGGATGACCATAGCGGCAACAACATATGCCAGTGTGGCAGCGGGGAAACCTACGGAAGCTCCAAATGCCAGACCAACGGCAAGGAGCACCCTGCACTCCGTCGTGGTCACCTCCAAAAACGAAACCGAAACAGGTGAGGAAGTCCTGAACAAAATAAGGAAAGCAACTGATGCCAAGGAGGGATGGATTAGGGTGGAAAGGGTAAGGAAGGCAAAGGATAGAAAGGTACTCATGGAATTCGGAACTAAAGGGGAGAGGGATAAATTCCGAGAGAGGATGGAGAGCCAGGGAGTCGACCTCACCGTAGAGGAAGTGAAGAACAAGGACCCGCTTTTGGTCCTTAGGAGCGTCCTCTCGGTCAATACGGATGAGGACGTTCTAAAAGCTCTTAGAAACCAGAATCGGGATGTTTTCCATGACCTCGGCGAAGAGGAAGACCGAGTGGCAATCAAATACCGGAAAAGGGCCAGAAACCCTCACACGGGACATATAGTGATCAGCGTCTCACCCATCATCTATCAGAGAGCATTAAAAAGGGGAAATGTCCACATAGATCTCCAAAGAATTAAAGTGGAGGACCAGTCCCCGCTGGTGCAGTGCACTCGCTGCTTGGGATTTGGTCACGGCAAACGCTTTTGCACAGAACTAGCCGATCTATGTGGCCATTGTGGAGGACCCCACCTAAAAACTGAGTGTGAAGAGTGGTATGCTAAAGTACCGCCCCGATGCCACAACTGCACAAAGGCGAACTTGGGAAACGCAGAGCACAACGCATTCGACCTTGTATGCCCTCTACGACAGAAATGGGACAACATAGTTCGGTCAACGGTGGCCTACCATTGCTGAGGGCTCCATAAAGGCACAAACGCCCTACCGGGTAGCGCAGGCAAACCTCCAGAGGAAGAAACTAGCCACGAATGAGTTACTTGTAGAAGCGGAAAGGCGAAAAATCGCCCTTGCGCTTTTGCAGGAACCCTATGTGGGGGCTGGCAAAGAAATGAGGAACCACAGAGGAGTGAGAATCTACCAGAGCGACGGTGCTGAAGAGGGTGTAGTAAAGGCGGCAATAGCCGTATTCGATGATGATCTTAATGTTGAACAACACCCAAAACTCACCACAAATAACATCGTGGTGGTGGGGATTAGCACCGTTGCTTGGAGGATTACACTCGTGTCCATTTATTTCGAGCCAGATCAGCCCATTGAACCCTACCTGGAACACCTATCCAAAATAAGAAAAGAAATAGACTCGAATATGTGGATCATAGGAGGTGACGCCAACGCCAAAAGTGTATGGTGGGGTAGCCCACAGACGGATTGTAGGGGTGAAGACCTGATGGGAACCCTCAACGAGCTCAACCTTAACGTGCTCAATACTGGAAACATCCCGACCTTCGATAACGTGAGGGGAGACAGGCGCTTCAGCAGCTTCGTTGACATAACAGCTTGCTCAACAGAGATGCTGGACCTGGTTGACGACTGGAAGATCGACGAGGGTCTCACGAGTTCGGACCACAATGGGATTCTCTTTAAAATTCAGATCAAAAAATCAGCAGGTATCAAAATACAAAGAACCACAAGGTTATACAACACCAAAAAAGCAAATTGGGCCGATTTTCATGAGAAACTCGGACAATTATTGCAAGAAAACCAATTAATTAAATCATATATAGAAACAATAGATACAAAAGAAAAAATTGAAGAAAAAGTAAATAAATTAACACAAATAATAATAGAAACATGTAAAACAACCATACCACAAAAGAAAAATAAAGAGAACCCCAAACTACCATGGTGGTCGCCAGAACTCGAAGATATGAAACGATCAGTCACCACCAGGAAGCGCAGAATCCGCTGTGCAGCCCCAGTAAGACGAGATAGGGTCGTGAAAGAGTACCTTGAAGCAAAGGAACACTATGAAAGTCAAGCAGCAAAAGCTCAAGTTGAGAGTTGGAAAGACTTTTGCAAGAAGCAGGATAAGGAAGGGCTCTGGGAAGGTATATATAGGGTTATAGGCAGAGTCACAAAGAGAGTGGAGGACGTACCTCTGGAGAAGAATGGCGAAACCCTGAGTACAAAAGAGTCGGTGAAGTTGCTGGCGGAGACCTTTTATCCAGAGGACTCTGCTAGTAGCGATGACGACCACCACAGGCAAATCCGCATGAAGGCAGCCGCAGTGAATGATGGCGAGCAAAATGGAACTTGCGAGCTACCCTTCACGATGACTGAACTAATGTGGTCGTGCGAGTCGTTTAACCCAAAAAAGGCACCAGGCGCTGAGGGTTTCACGGCTGATATATGTTCCCACACCATTCGAGGAAACCCAGAGATGGTCCTTACTCTACTAAATAAATGTCTCGAGTATCACTATTTCCCTAAGAGCTGGAAAGAGGCAACGGTGGTTGTCCTCAGGAAACCGGGAAAGGACAACTATACTAGCCCAAAATCGTATAGACCGATAGGATTGCTGCCAATCTTCGGAAAGATCTTAGAGAAGATGCTGGTTGCCAGGCTAAAGTCCCACCTAATACCGAGGACCAGTACCTGTCAATATGGATTCATGCCGCAGCGCAGTACGGAGGACTCCCTATATACCCTTATGCAGAGAATCAAGAAAAAACTAGGCGAAAAGAAGATCGTCACACTGATCTCGCTGGATATAGAGGGGGCCTTCGATAGCGCATGGTGGCCCGCCATCAGGGTCCGACTGGCCGAGGAAAACTGCCCCGTTGGTCTGAGACAAATGATGGACAGTTACCTAAAGGACAGAAGCGTCACGGTGCGGTATGCGGGTGAACAGCATGGTGTGGCAACTAGTAAAGGCTGCGTGCAAGGGTCGATAGCAGGACCCATCCTCTGGAATCTGCTGCTGGACCCACTGCTCAAAAGCCTCCAAAGCAGGGGCGACTACTGCCAGGCGTTCGCGGACGATGTAGCACTTGTAGTCGATGTAGACACCGCAATGGAAATCGAGGCCAAGGCCAACTCAGCTCTCGAACATGCTCGTGAATGGGGAGTCAGAAACAAATTGAAATTCGCGCCGCACAAGACCAATGCAATGCTCATTACACGGAAATTGAAGTACGACACCCCACGCCTGTGCATGGGCGGGACAAACATAGAGATGGTCAAGAAAATAAAAATGCTAGGTGTTACCATCGATGACAAGCTCACTTTCAACGCACATGTCTCGAACGTCTGCAAAAAGGCAGTGGGAATCCACAAGCAGCTCTCCAGAGCGGCAAAGGCAAGCTGGGGACTTCACCCCGAGGTTATTAGGACCATATACGTAGCGACTGTGGAACCAATAATCCTGTACGCCGCAAGCGTATGGGCCCCGGCCGCAACAAAAATAAGCGTCCAGAAGCAGCTGGCAGCGGTGCAACGAGGGATAGCGCAAAAGCTGTGCAAAGCGTACCGCACTGTCTCCCTTAACTCTGCGCTCATCCTGGCAGGGGTGCTCCCTCTTGACCTCCGAGTCCGCGAGGCGGCCTCGTTATACGAGGCCAAAAGAGGCGTACCCCAGCCAGGGTTGGGTGACTGGGAGGTGGAGAGGATGGCGCCAGCAGAAGAAATGCCTCATCCCGCGGAACGCGAAGAACTGAAACTAACATGCCTGACAGACCAAAACGACGTTAACAATTACAGTAATTACGAAGTGCGAATTTACACTGACGGTAGTAAGATCGGGGGCGGAGTCGGAGCCTCACTGTCTATATGGCGGGGTGAAACCGAGATAAAAGCCCGACAACTGACTTTACCTAAGTTCTGCACTGTCTACCAGGCGGAACTTCTGGCTATTTGCGTGGCCACAAGAGAAGTTAAGAACAACAAAGCAAACACGTTTGGAGTCTACAGCGACTCCATGGCAGCCCTCCAAACCATCCAGAACTATAGTTGCCTCCACCCCTTAGCAGTCGAAGCGAGAGATAATATAAGAGCAATATCCCACCAAGGCAAAACTATCGCTTTGCATTGGATAAAAGCACATGCGGGGTTGGAAGGTAATGAAAGGGCGGATGAACTCGCCAAGAGAGCAGCTGCAGACTCCAAACGTAAGCGTGATTATGACCAGTGCCCGGTTTCATTCGTCAAGCGAAACATTCGTATGGCGACGCTTGACGAATGGAATCGGAGATACACGACAGGCGAGACAGCCTCAACAACAAAGTTGTTCTTCCCGGATGCGGTGGCGGCGTACAGGACGGTGCGCAAAATCGAATTCACGAATCCAATGACACAGCTAATGACAGGGCATGGTGGATTCTCCGAGTACTTACACAGATTTAAGTGCAAGGAGAACCCATCATGCATATGTGAACCCGGAAACCGGAGAGCATTCCGCATTTAATAGCGGAGTGCCCTCAGTTTAGCACACAAAGGCACGATATAGAAAATAAGATTGAGGAAGGGATTGAGATAGAAAATATCAGTAAAATAATGCAAAACAAGAATATTAGAGATACGTTCTTAGAATATTGTGGAAAAATTGTAAGAATAGTAATAAATAGAAATAAGTAGATATAGGATAAACAGTGTATATTATAATAATAAACATGATGTTTATCTGGAATAAACAAGTATAGCTCTAATGTAAAAGACAATGCAATATGTACAATAAACAAAAAACCACCTATGTAAAATCTACTCCCGACCCATAGTAATAAGGTTAATAAGCATAAAATAATAGAATAAGGAAACAAAAATGTGAATAGCGTAGAGTAAACAGAAAAACTTACAAAGAGAGAAATGTAAAACCCGAACAACCTTGAATGGACAACAACTTGTATTCTTGATTATTTACAACCCCCAATGGAAAGACCACCAAGTACAACCCCTAAAACAATTAAAGGAAGAAATAAATATATAGTATAGAACAGGCAAACGTAGCTGGGAGTCCCACCCAGAAAAAGCAATGCAAGACGATGAATGAAAGAAAGATAGTATGAAGCATGAAAGTGCGAGAAGAATAAAAGCGAGAACTGGAATGAAAGATACACGCTAACATAGGCTCCGATCATGTTGGAGGATACAGAAAAAAAAAAAAGAAAAAAAAAAACCTAACCTAACCTAACCTAACCTAACATGGGGAAATCCGATAGAGCTATCCTGGATAAAGGCGCACGTGGGCCTGGAAGGAAATGAGAGGGCGGACCAGCTAGCCAAGGCGGCGGCCCTAGACCCGGAAAAGACCCCGCTGTATAGCAAATTCCCTCTCTCGTTCGCAAAAAGAATAATAAGAGCCAGGACCCTAAGTAGGTGGCAAAGGAGATATGAGGAGACGGAAAGAGCCTCAGGCACGAAGCTGTTCTTCCGGGATGTGCGGGGCGCTAAACGGATTATGGAGAGACTGGGTAACAGGAACACCATCGCACAACTACTAAAAGGGCATGGGGGCTTCAAACAATACCTCCACAGGTTCAAGCTGAGTAACGACCCCCATTGCTCCTGCGACGGACAAACCGTGGAGACAGTTACACACATCCTCACGGAATGCCCAAGGTACGGCCCCGAGCGGTACGCCTGTGAGTGCGCAATAGATATGAGTGTTACGGAGGGCAACTTCGTGAGGATGCTGGAGGACGACGGAATTAGGAAACACTTCGTGGACTTTGCGGAGGGCGTCATAAGGAGAGCGGCGAGACAGAACGGAGCCACGGCAGTATAGGAGACGTGGTACCCCAGGGCAGACTAGGGGGCCCGCTCAACCCATGGCTGCATCCGTGCCGGTGTCGGGTCAGAGGAAAGCGTAATGTCTCGCTCACCACTGGCCAGACATTGGCACGGAAAGGGCGGCCATGGGGGGGGGGGGGTGGGCAATCAGGAAGGCTACTTGGGGTACACCACCAAGACACATGCTCCCAAAATGGCACCACATCTCAACGCTCCGAAGGTGGAGCGATAAGGAAATGCTCCCAAAATGGCGCCCCAAAAAAGTGCTCCGACGGCGGAGCAAAACCATAACAAAGGATAATGCTCCCAAAATGGAGCAGCCAAAATCGCCCTGCCGGAGGAGCAACTTAACAAATTAAGAAACCGGCGCGTGGAAAGTGGGATGTGGACAGCCTAACGGCCACTAACATGCCGCTGTTAGGATGTCCGGAACATGCAAAGGCAAACAAAAAACAAGGTAATAAACAAACATTTAATAAACTCAAAAACCGATACAGTATGGAAAGAACAATAATCAGTTAACAAACTCAAATCAACAAACAACAAACAAAAAAAAATATAGGAAAAACAACAATCAGTTAAAACAACAAAAATTGCAGAGAGAATATAATGTTAAGGAAATACAGACGGAAACGCAAGCCCTAAATAGCGGTAGTCTACGTTACTCAGGCGCGCCAGGAAGTGCCTATCAGGAACCATGGCGGGGGGGCACACCGTAGCAGGGGCGTCAATCTGGTGGAAGCCGTATACAGATAAAAAAAGTCGGCTCTCATGGGCATTGAGCTTGCCCCCCTTGTTGTGCCGCTGCGCGAAGTGCCGATCGATGTGGCGACTCTTGGTAAAGTACGGGCACAGGGTGCACTGTCGCCCCACTGGCACCCGTCTGCCCCGACTGCAGTCGGAGGAGCTCGAACCGGAGGAGGAGCTGTCGGGGCGGGCGGCACTGGTGGAGGCGGAGTGGCTCGACCCGGGAACCACTCCCGAGTCGCGCACCGAAATCTGGGGCCGCGGGGCCGGGAATGCCCAGCTTACGAAAACCGACAGCCTCTCTACCGTGGCCCGCAGCCGAACGTTCTCCTCGCGGAGGTCCCCTAACTCGGAGGCCATAACACACATCGGGCAGGAGCGGTGGCACCTGTGGTCACAAGCCATGTCTCTGGAAAAGGAGGAAATACATCAAAACATTACATCAAAGCACCACATCACAAAAGGCACTTGGCGGGTAGATGGGGAAAAAGGTACAAATAATACACCTACCTACCCATCGGTCGGTCGAACCAACGGAAAATTACACTGCAAAGGCGGGCGAGGTCGTGGCGTTCGCGGGAGCGCGACAGCGCCTGATCAGAGCGATAGGCGGACTGCCGACCGAGCGGCGAGTGGCAGCGGGCGGGCGGGTCGACGGGGAGGGGGTGCGCACAACCGCTAGGCGTGGGGAGGGTGCGCCGTCCGCGGAGCTAAGTGAGAGCCCGGATCGTAACATGCGCCGTTCGAGGAGCAAAATGGCGCCACATCTAAACGCTCCGGCGGTGGAGCGGGAAAAAAGGAAAATGCTCCCAAATGCTCCCAAAATGGCGCCCCATAAAAGCGCTCCTCTGCGCTCCGCCATGCTCCAAGACGCTCCTCTGCGCTCCGCCATGCTCCGGGGCGCTCCACTGCGCTCCGCCCTGCTGTTTGGTTGTGCTCCGCTCCGTTCCGTTGTGCTCGGTTTTGCTCCCGAGTGCGCCAAATTGCTCCAAGGGGCTCCGGTGTTCGCAAAGACGCTCCGGGGCGCTATTTCCTGCTCCTCATTGCTTACAGCAAAATGTACAATCCCGGGCGTGTGAATGTGACATAAATGTGATAATAAATTTGACAACAATTGTATTGACACGAACTAATTTGACATTAATTGTATTAGATGCGTATTTTTTTTGTATAGATTGTAATAATATTAGGTACGTATAATAAATTTGACATTAATTGTAGATTAGGTTAGGTAATTGTACACGATTTTGACATTTTGACATTAATTGTAACTTTAAATGTATATTGTTTTTGTTGCAACAATTTTTAACAGAGCGTCTAATTTACTTAAAAATAAAATATAACTACAATTCGGAATCCTATAAATACAAATTACGATACAATTTAGATGTTTAATTTCTACTCCACAAACCTCAAAGTAAAATTCTGTTTTTAATTCATTAAGAAAGTTAAGAGGCTTCGTTTCCAAATGATTTCTACACAAGATGCAAGTTCCTCCTCTTCTTTTTGACCTTGAGAAATATGCTGCTAATTCAAAACCCTCAATGTTAACATTTGCTTCGTCTCCTGTTCGGACGAATGTCTCAGACAAGCATATTACATCTATATATTTACCATTGCAGGCATACAAATCTTTTAAAGTTAGTTCAAGCAAATCTTTTTTGCTTAATAATCCTGCAATGTTTTGATGTAATATTACAAAGGTGTTAAATTTACAGTCGAGATTCTGTGAATCGAAATCTTTAGGCTCGAAAAAAACTATCATCAGTTTGTGTACTATTAGATACATATTTCGAATGCAGAAGTGGTGTATTTAATTTTTGACTGTGTAAATCATCTTCCTCGGTTAAAAGGGAACTGTTATGATATTCTTTATCATTATAGCAATCTATTGTTAACATTTTTGCCTTTAAGTCCCCAAAAATAACTCTCACTGCAGTATTATTTATCATACCAGATCGCCTATTAAACATTTTATATGTGTAATCTAGATTTTTATTGCTATCCAACAAGTAAGCGTATTCGTACTTACAAATATTCCTACCCAGAATCTTATTGAATAGTTCAATTCGTTTGTTGAAAATTCCCGAATTATGCAGTCGGAAATTTGGTGAGCATATGATTACATTCGTATGAAAAAATTTTTCTAGCTTTGATTTTATAAAACTAACAATTTTGTGATAGTCCTTAGTGTTTTGAAAATCAGCTTCGCCAATCAGTATTACTACGTAGTCTTCCATTGAAAAGTCTTGTGCTTTTAGTTCAACGTCGTTTAGCAGCTGGCATATCCCGGCGCTTGGATTGATGTAGTGACAAATTTTATAGCTTTCAAAAGATGCGAGCGCAGTTTGAAGTAGCTTGTTAGTGTTGTTACTACTAATAATACATAATTTTCTGTCATATATTTCAGGAGCTTTGCATGTGATTTCTTTGTTATCCGTTACCTTTTCTGCAGTATGATCGCTAATAACTATTGTGTGGCTAGTGTTTGACGATTTCGGTTCCAATACTATGGGTATGTCATTGTGTGGCTGATCAATATGGTTTCCTTGTTCATTAAGTGAGGAACGAGCGGGTGAAAGAATCTGCGGTGTGTCATCATCACTGTCAATGACATCTTCTATATTTCGCGTTATAGCTAGTCGGTCTTTTTTTAAGGGGGTTAGTCTTTTTATAGGCCCCGTTTCTGTAAGTAGTTTTTTGGAAATGATCCCTTTTTTCTGGTGTTCGAGAAGCTTTTTGTTAAGCCCAGCAATATCTGCATTTAGCCGGTCGATTTCTTCATGGGCGCTTGCTAATTGCAGTGTCAAGGCACCAACTTGGGCTTTTAACTCGCAAATCTCTGGATCGTTAGTGGTTGAAGCATTGGGAGGGTTATGTGAGCTAATATTTACTTCCGTATCTCCCGAGATAAGAGACTCATCGACGATTGTCAATGAGTCTCTTATCTGTGATTTCTGAATTGTATGTTTGTGTCGTTTGCCGATGCAAGTTTAGATATGCTGGGGATGCTGGTGTGTCATCGTCATTCCGGCGTCGTCTTGTGATATTGTCACATCGCGGGCACCTCCAATGAGCTCGCAGGGTGTCTTGATGCTCTCTGTAGTGAGCTGACGTCATATTGAGACAGCGATAGTGATAGGGATCCTTACACTCTTTACAAGCAAGGAGTTCCCCCCTGTCTATATTCAATGTGCAGCCCAAGCAATTCATTGTAGTATTTTATTTTATTGATTTAGAACGAGCCCAAAGTGTATTTCTGAACGCAACTTTTCTGCAACCTTTCTGAACGCACGCGTTATGTAGTGTCATACACGGCTGTCAAAGACAAGTGTTTTAATCAGCTGTTGTTGCGGTAGATTGTAATTGTTTTCAAAATAAGAGGATCGTTAATTTAGATTTGTATGTGTGCGTAACTGAGACTTGGTTTTACGTGTAATATTTTTTGCCTTATAGCATAAAACTCACGGTTTTCTGATGGTGAAAATATTGGTGCACGGTGGTGAGGTTATATTCTTCACAAGGCTTGTTCTTTTGGATGCAAATGATAGAATTCACGTAAGTTTCAGATTAAAATTTTCATAGCGATTGTTTATACGTGTTAGCGGTTTGACAGCAAACTTTAACAAAACATGTTAATTTTCACTAAAAATGACAAAAACTGTCAAACTGTCAATTTTTGACATTTTTGACAGATGTCAAACTACATTTTCCATCCCATGACTACTGTTGAAGTTCCTATCAAAATCGGACTAGCCGTTTTGATTTTGGACCCAAAACTGTCAAAATTTCACAAAATGTCAATTTTGACAGATTTGACAGATAGTATAAATCTACACTTAACAATGTCACTTGGTGCTAAATTATATCCCAAAATGATAATTTTCACTGAAAATGGCAAAAACTGTCAAACTGTCAAATTTGACAGATATGTCAAACAACACTAAGTACCTTAAACTGTCACTTTGTACCAAACAATAACAAAACATGTTAATTTTCAGTAAAAATGACAAAAACTGTCAAACTGTCAATTTTGACAGTTTTGACAGATGCGTCAAACTACATTTTCCATCCCATGACCAATGTTGAAAGTCCTATCAAAATCGGACCAGCCGTTTAGAAGATACAGAATTTTTCCTCAAACTGAATTTCGGTCAAGTGCGAGTCGGATTTAGCTTTTTCCATACAAAGTCGGTCGAGGCGCCAGATGAAGGTAATAGCAATGTTTCTCTATATTTTTACCTCTCAAAAATTAATATCTCAAAAACGGTAAGAGATAAAAAAAAATGGACTCGAAATTCGAGCTATCAGCACCACGTAGTAGGTGCACGAGTTACGGCATGCCTACCTTATATATTTTTTTCAAAATTTTTGGACACTAAAAAAAAATTAAAAAAAATGCAAAAATTATCTAACCCGGGTCTAAAATCTTTATTTATAATCCGATTTTAATGTAAAAAACGTCATTCGATGCGCAATTAGTTAAATTTTGGGGTAGGGTAGAAACCAAGTACCTAATTATTATAGTTTTTTAATAAAAAATTAAAAACCGCAAATTTTCAAGAAAAATGTATGGGAGGTACCAGACGCAGGGCGATTCAATACCAAAAGCGAAAGACCATATAAAGATCAGGTAAAAAAAAAGCCCCTATGCCAAATTTGAACGAAATCGACCGAGAATAGACCCTATAACCCTAACCTAACCTAACCTAACCTAACCTAACCTAACCTAACTCAGAACCTAACCTAACCAATCCATCAGTAAAATGTGTAGGTTTTACGTAGAAAAATCTTAATAGCGTGATTTATTTTGCCCGTCTTGGTTTATAAACGCCATCTGTCGAATTTTTATTTTTATTTGTTGTTGTTGGTTGTGTGGTATCGCATATCAGTGAACATGGGTCAAAATCATATAAAAAATATTAATGCAAAAAAAAATACATTTATCCAAAAAACACATTTGTATAAATACATTTTATGGTATTTTTATACATCTTCATTTTTAGTTTTAATCGTGTGTCGATAGATGGCAGTGAGGTTACCGTGGCTACAAAATTTACTATTACAGTACCACTCTATCCTATTATGTCGTGTTTGCTACGACTAATAAAATATATCAGAAATGCTCAGTTCAATCCATCTAAGATTTATTATATATACATGTCATTACCTATATCAACAGTAGTCTTTGCCACGCGATCAAATGTAGAAAAAAAAAAATGCGATAAAATGTTTGTTATAGGTAAAAAAAATAGGTTTTAAACTTCGGTTTTCTAAGTTGTTGCCAATTATATATATAGTCATGGTGGGGTAAGACAAACATAGTTTACTCGGATCGAGTAACAGTATGAGGATTCCCTACAAGTACTAGCAAGTACTCTTGCCCCAGTATTTGTCTTACCCCATCTGACCTTACCCCTATTTAAATACAAACAACATCTGATCACACATTTATCACAAATTATGAAATACAATCGACGAAACATCGATAGGGAATATGATTCGTTCAAGTTATGTTCTAAGTTATGTTATATGGGGAAGACAAACAAATTATGGACAGCATTAAATGAACGTAGTACCCCTACCTCTGACGCAACCCCCCTATTGGCATAAAATATGTCAATATTCATTTCAATATATAGTATAATTTATTTAAAAAAAAACACAATTTGACCGAATCATTAGGTCAGGTTTTAAAAATAATGAAATTGAGATACACTTATATTAGTTAACTATAATCAAACTTAGATTATGAGTACACACGATACTGAGCTCACAGTGATGATAAACACGAGACTCGAGGGGAGTCTACTAGCTCCATCTGTGATCAATAGCTTGAAGCAACATAGTTTATCTACTCGTCAATAGATGGCAGTGGGTGCCACTGTATTCAACAAAGATAGATATAACTCCGTAATAGAACAAACTACATAGAACTACAGTCTAAGGAAAAAACGTGCCTCGAAAATCACGAAAATTTGATTCTCGATCAGATGGCGCCACTAGTTTTGGCCTACTCTCATATAGAGGGCGTTGACTGTTTCGTTTGTTATTTATAATTTTAACGCATACCAGTGAAATGGGTCAAAATCATATAAAAATAATTAATGCAAATAAAAAAAAACCATATTTAAATACATTTTTTTAACGTATTTTTATAAATCTTCATTTTTAGTTTTAAAGTTTTTAGTTTCAAATCTGTCGATAGATGGCAGTGAATTTAAAGTGGTTACAAAATTTACTATGACAGTACCGCTCTATCTTATTTTATCCTCATGTCATACTTTTTATGAACAAAATGCTGCACTTCATGATAAAAGCAAGCCGCTTTGCACAGTGATAGTAGGGACCAAACTGAGCGATTTGACCCGCAGCAGCGGCAGTTTCACCCCTTAAGAACAGAGATGACGCCACTTCTTTAAAAATATTTCAAAAAATTCTACAAGCTAAACCAATGAACCGATTTAATTATTTAATATGTCAAATGAAAGCTCATTATATACATTACTTTTAAAAAAATACTAAAAAAATATATACTGAATACTTTCGATAAAAAACGGCATGTTAAGTTTTTTTTTTACTCGATTGATAGTTTTTACTTGATTTCTCAAAAAAATGTATGGAACATGAATAGTGTAATGCATGTATATATTACTGAATAAATAACAAGTATTATAAAAAAAACCCGACACCGATACCTCTCATACTTCACGAAATATGAAAGTTTGAATGTGAGTGTAAATTTCTTCAAAATATATTTCAAAAAATTCTGCAAGCTAAACTATTTGACCGATTTCATTATTTAACATCTTAAATAAAAGCTCATTATATACATTACTTACAAAAAAATACTCAAAAAACATATATTGAATACTTTTGGCAAAAAACGGCAATTTAATTTTTTTTTTTTACTCGATTGATAGTTTTTACTTGATTTTATAAAAAAAACTTATGGAACGAATAGTTTAATAAATATATATATATATAGTACTGAGTATATAAAAAGTATTACAAAAAAACCGACACCGATACCTTTCATTATTCACGAAATATTTAAGTTCAATTATGCACGCTCTTACAAATACATTTATTTAGAAGAAATCTTCAACCACAGTAAGTGCACTGATTTTAATATAAAATGTGTCATATGAAAAGAAATCACCCAATTTATTTTAATAAATAAATAAAAACCGAATAAAGTTTTTTCCTGGTGCTGAATTACAAAAAAATATAACAAATCTAAAATTAGTAATTATTTTTATTTAGCCCTTGAAGTAGCAGGAACCGCCTCGCGGACAATGAACGTCATTTAAATTTGGAATTTGATTAATTAAAATAAAATCGAAATTCCTTCAACTCAAAAATGACGTATGCCACTTGAAGTGACTACATTTGTAAACAAAAAACTTAAATGTCCTCTTCAGGTTCACCGGTAGATGTAGAACTGAAATAGAAAAGTCGTTTTGAAGTACTCGAACCATTCCAATACTACAAAATCACTGATCATACATGAATTATTTTTTTGCCTAGTTGATTACCATTAAACCTATAATTTTGTGCCAGACCTATAATCAGTGGTCAGCATGTAAAATAACCCTGGATTGAAAATTACATTAACTTACTTTTGATTTGTACAGCCACCTTTGCATGATTTATTCTGGGCTGTGCACGGTAAGCTAACGCGGCGACACCCGCAACGCATAATTTCGCAGCCAGATTTGCAGCCACAATGGTCCAAGAGGCTTAATTGCGACCAAATCGCTGTAACTGCCGACCATTCTGGAGTCCAACTCTCGTTTTCCTTAGTCCATCCCTAAGAAGATGGACATGGTATGGAAACTTCTGGTTTCAGAGCGTTTCCCCATATATGGTCCGCTTGGTAAGCCGATTGAAGTGCATGTTTATAGAGAGCAGCTGATGTAGGTGTTAGGGTTGGCAGGTTCCAATTTCTCGGCCAAATCAGATTTGTTTCTTGAACGAAGCCCTCCATTGACTGACAACGAAGGTGGACAAATTTAGTTTTCCTACTGGAAGAATTCGTTCAGATCAAGCTGCCTTTCTCTGGCCACTATAAAAAGACGGGAAAATAGAAGTACGACAACTTTTAAGTTTTTGATTTTGTCAGTTGTCAGGTGTGTACCTACATATTTCAATTTTAGTATAAAGTAACCCTAGATTTGTGTTATTGTTTTGCTATAGTTACAATTTGTTTCCAAGCCTGCCACCTACATCAACTGTTCTCTATAAACATGCACTTCGAGCTTACCAAGCGGGCCATATATGGGGAAACGCTCTGAAAGCAGAATTTTCCATACCATGTCCATCTTCTTGGGGATGGACTAAGGAAAAAGAGAGTTGGACTCCAGAATGGTCGGCAGTTACAGCGATTTGGTCGCAATTAAGCCTCTTGGACCATTGTGGCTGCAAATCTGGCTGCGAAACTATGCGTTATGGCTGTCGTCGCGTCAGCTTACTAGCTTACCATGCACAGCCCAGTGTAAATCATGCAAAGGTGGCTGTACAAATTAAAAGTAAGTTAATGTAATTTTCAATCCAGGGTTATTTTGCATGCTGACCACTGATTTAGGTCTGGCACAAAATTATAGGTTTAATGGTAATCAACTAGGCACAAAAATAATTCAACAGTAATCTACAAGCACAAAAATAATTCATGTATGATCAGTGATTTTGTAGTATTGGAATGGTACGAGTACTTCAAAACGACTTTCAGTTCTGCTTTTTCAGTTCTACATCTACCGGTGAATCCGAAGAGGACATTTAAGTTGTTTGTTTACAAATGTAGTCACTTTCAATAAAAATAATTTCTACTTTAGGTTTGTTATATTTTTTTGTAATTCAGTACCAGGAAAAAACTGTATTTAGTTTTTATTTATTAAAATAAATTTGGGTGATTTCTTTTCATATGACACATTTCATATTAAAATCAGTGCACTTACTGCGGTTGAAGAATTCTTTTAAATAAATTTATTTGTAAGTGTGCATAATTGAACCTAAATATTTCGTGAAGAATGAAAGGTATCGATGTCGGTTTTTTTGTAATACTTTTTATATACTCAGTACTATTTAAGAAATTATGTAAAAACTATCAATCGAGCAAGAAAAAAAAACTTAAGATGCCGTTTTTTGTCAAAAGCATTCAGTATATGTTTTTGCGTATTTTTTTATAGGAATGTATATCATGAGCTTTTATTTGAGATATTAAACATTGAAATCCGTCAAATAGATTTGCGTGTAGAATTTTTTAAAATATATTTTAAAGAAATTTACACACATTCAAACTTTCATATTTCGTGAAGTATGAGAGGTATCGGTGTCGGGTTTTTTATAATACTTGTTATTTATTCAGTAATATATACATGCATTAAACTATTCATGTTCCATACATTTTTTTTGAGAAATCAAGTAAAAACTATCAATCGAGTAAAAAAAACCTTACGATGCCGTTTTTTATCGAAAGTATTCAGTATATATTTTTTAAGTATTTTTTGTAAGTAATGTATACAATGAGCTTTTATTTGAGATATCAAACATTGAAATCGGTCAAATAGTTTTGCGTGTAGAATTTTTTAAAATATATTTTGAAGAAATTTACACTCACATTCAAATTTTCATATTTCGTGAAATATGAGAGGTATCGGTGTCGGGTTTTTTTTATAATACTTTTTATTTGTTCAGTAATATATACATGCATTAAACTATTCATGTTCCATACATTTTTTGTAAGAAATCAAGTAAAAATTATCAATCGTAAAAAAAAAAACTTAAGATACCGATTTTTGTCGAAAGTATTCAGTATATATTTTTTGAGTATTTTTTTCAAAGTAATGCATATAATAAGCTTTCATTTGAGATATTAAATATTTAAATCGGTTCATTAGTTTAGCTTGTAGAATTTTTTGAAATATTTTTAAAGAAGTGGCGCCATCTCTGTTCCTAAGGGGTGAAACTTGCGCTGCTGCGGGTCAAATCACTCAGTTTGGTCCCTACTAGCACTGTGCAAAGCGGCTTGCTTTTATCATGAAGTGCAGCATCCGGGCAAAAAAAGGCCATAACAAGTATGACTTGGTATTCAATAAAAATAAGAATTGTTTAAATTGCCACATATATTCAATACAAGTAGTCAAGTACTTAGGAGAAATAAAATAACATAATAGACGAAAAACGAAACACAGATATTAATTTACTTATACAAATCCAACAAATTGGCCAAAGGGTTTCCAGTCTCAGCGTGTGCCGGGCCGAGATGCCCGGCGCTGGTTTTCAGACCGGTCCCAGACTATATTAGTACCAAACGTATGTAAACCTATGTAACTCAATATAAGATGAATACAGTCTAAGGAAAAAAACGTGCCTCGGATAGCAAGAAAACTTTATTCTCGCATGGATGGCTCTACCACCTTTGGCCTATTCTCGACTAGATGGCGTTGACGGTGTCGTTTGATATTTAACAATTTTAACACATCAGTGAAAGAACATGGGTCGAAATCGTATAAAAATAATAAATACAAATAAATTATTATTTTTAGTTTTAAACGTGTGTCGATCTGTCGATAGATGGCAGTAATTTACTGTGACTACAAAATGTACTATATGACAGTAACCCTATATACTCTATGGTTTACTAAAGGGGCTAGTGCTGCACTCTGCTCATTATCAAATATTTTTTATTCAAATAGGCCTAGCAACATAGGCATAGCAATATTGCCTTAATCTAAATATGGTTATATGGAGCCTACTAGATGGCGCTAGTAGTCCTCGATACCGTTGTAAACATTAACAATATATTACATTTTCTGTACCTTTAAAATTCTGAAACCTTGTGTTTTGTGTAGCCCAGATATTTATGAAAACGTAACGAACGTGTAAATCAAAGTTAGTGAAACTTAGTCAACCTATATGTATATATCTCATCAATAACTATTAACTAGATGGCGCTATAGTATGCCAATTACTATTTACTATTTCAATGCGGAATGCCTCCCTCTCCCTCTAATAACAAAAAGGTCGTAACCGTGCAGCATCAAAATTAAAAAGTTGGAAGTCAGTATTATGTGGCTAAAGGGGCCCATTGACTATCAGTCCGCCGCACGATATCGGCCTGTCAGTTAGAACAAAAATTTTACAGTTCCGAACAACTGACAGGCCGATATCGTCCGGCGGACTGATAGTCAGTGCCTGACTTAATGATTTGTTTCATAGCAACAATAATTATAGTCAAATTAGAAGCTCTGTATGACTCACAGTTATTTAGGTACTCTCAGCCGGTAAGTAAGCAAGATGAGAACATCATAAAGAGTAATTGTCAAGGGCCTTGTTGATAGTGTTGATTGATACTCAAATTTCATCGAAATCGGTTAAGTGACCGAAAAATCGGTTGCAAGATTTGAAGCCCGAAAAATATGAACAATATTATGCTAATACATATTAGGAAATAGTAATACGTAATATAAATAAAAGGCTATTTACTTTTATTTTATTTATTTAGTATACAGCCCGCTTATTACGCTTATATAAACTCTTGATAGCGTGATAAGATGATAAATTCGTTATAGCAAAGATAGATATTCAAATTAGCATATTATTGAATAATGTGAGTGTGGCAACTTCACAGCATTTAATATTTTCAACACGAGTTTAGTGATAACGTTATTTATTAGCTATTTCAGTACTTAGTTGTAAATTGATAACTACATCGAATTACTGAGATATAAATTGATTGGATTTAATATTAGCTACTTGTAGTTTCTTGCAGTTTTATAGTTTTAACATAACCATGATCCTGTTACACCTTATTTGTAAGTTTAATTTTATTTTAATTATACTTACCTAATAAAAAATATCTTGAAAAACAAGAAAATATACAAAAAACACGCGTCTTTAGATAAATTGCCAGTTTTGGAAAAGAGCTGATACTCTTCAAACTGATCGATAGATTTTTGTCAAACATAGTTAAGAACCGCAAGGAACAACACATAACATTACAGAGAATATTCTCTCAATTGGAAATATTCTCGGCAATTTCCCATCACTAATCATCATCATATTCCTCGCGTTGTCTAGTAGCGCTATTTGCCAAGGCTCATAAGAGCAGTCGCCGCAGCAGGCGTAGGCACCAGTTTTTACGAAAGCGATTGCCATCTGACCTTCCAACCCAGAGAGGAAACTAGGCCTTTATTCGTAGGTTCTTCACGATGTTTTCCTTTACCGAAAAGATCACTCAATCAATCAAACTTTTATTGGTAAAATAGACTACTTACTAGTAAATATCAAACGATTTGTCTTACGAGTAATCTGCCTCAGTACGTAACGCAACATTTCTTTAAAGCTTTACTCAAATCGAGTCTCTATTTTTATGAAAATTTATTTTATAAAATGTTTTTAACCCCAGAAGCAAAAAGAGGTTTGACGCTAATATCTGTATGTCTGTATGTCTGTGGCATCGTAGCTCTCAAACGGATGGACCAATTTCGATGCGGTTTTTTTACGTGAAAGCGAGTTTTCTCAGAAATCAGAATATATCTTTTCCAAAATGGTGTGAGGCATTTTTGGCATAAAAAATAGCATAGGGGTTTTTTTTATTTAATAGCTATATAGAATGTTTTTTCACAGATGTTCCCTTGGTATTATCATCTCTAGATTTAGGCATTGAGGACACAGACCTTAAAATCGACACCTGTACGAGCAAGGAAGAATTTTCACTCATTCTTAGCGAAATGCCTAAGAAAAACCTACGGCATAACGGCCCGGCCACGACATTACGCGACTGGCGACGGCAGGGGAAGGTAAGACGCAAAAACAATAAAATGCGAAGTGTAACTTTGCCAAGATTCATTTGGGAAATGAAACTATTGCGATAAGTTTGTTGGGAAGTGAAATTTGGCGAAAGGTACAAGCCCTAACTTTACAAACTCTACACATACTCGGCCGCATCGCTCCCCTCCGCTTGCCCCGCGGTGGCCAAGCGCTTCTAGATCGCACCGTTGAACCGGCGACCGTTGCAAACATGATTGAGTTGAGATCTATCCACATCATTTTCATGTAATAACGAACTCTGCACATTTAGGTCGTTTGACTCAGGTTTATGAATCGTATTGTCAAACCAAACGGACCACTGTCACAACTAATATTGTTCTGAAAAGCTCCTCTCTTTAGGTTGATATTATGGTCAAAATTGTTCACAATAGACGCATTCTTTAAACTGCCTACTTCACCTTTTAACTCATTAAACTGCTCAGCGGCAGCATAAAGGATGACTCACGTTAGACCGGGCCGTGATCGGGCCGGAGCTCCCGGCGCTTCGTTTTCTATGGAAAGCATCACCTGTCATGTCATAGAAAACTAAGCTCCGGAAGCTCCGGTCCGGACACGGCCCGGTCTAACGTGAGTCAATCTTAATCCTCCTTTATCAAGCGGAGCTCGCTTTTCATAATTGTTATATCTTTTAGCAATCTAGTCGCATCTATATGGTCAAATGTCAAACAAGGCAATTTGTATAAATCTCGAGCGACGAAAATAGGAATGACATCTGGGTATAGACCCACAGTATATACTGTGAAACAATTCTATAATATCCTCGATGTCTATTTGAATTTTGCCGTCTCCTTTTCTAGGTGTCATTTTCCTTTTTCTTTTTTCAGACAAAAACAACGACGAAATCAGTAAGTTCTTAGCCGTCTCAATTTCCTCTCCAATGAAAGATGAAATGCAAATTCGCACCAGGCTTCCACCGTACCATCACTTGAATCTTGTTTAGTATGAACGCTAATAGTTCATTTATCACTATATTACATTTACTGCACTTCACTACGTTAAGCTGCATTACGACCGGACCGGCTCGCTCGATGCAACTCTGCGTGCGCTTTCGATGCCGCGCAGCAGAAGACTGAATTTAAAGGGTTGGTGGTTATTAACTATTAAAAATCCTGAAATACGTATCTGGAGGCATCTTTTACACAATCTGCTTTTTATTGATTCCCCATACAAACTTCAACCCCTTTTACCCCTAACGCTTTTTCCACCCCCTACGAGGTGACTTTGGGGTTGAAAACTATGCTATATCCTTCCCCATAACAAAAACTATCTACATACCAAATTTCAACTAAATCGGTTCAGCGGTTATTCATTCCCCATATAGAATTCCACCCCCCTTTTCACCCCCTTATTGGCTAAAAATTTTAAGTTTTTGAATTTTTCTGTTGTTTGTGTACTAATACTATCTTACATACCAAATTTCAGCTTCCTAGGATTTCAGGAAGTACCCTAAAGATTTTGATGATCATCAGTGAGTGAGTGAGTGAGTGAGCTATGTAATTTTATGCTGAGGCGAGACCATTTCGTGGTAAACTTCAACTCCTACCTATTTTATAAATTCCTATAGTTTTAGTTATACTTTTGTATGTAATTTTAGTTTTAAGTTTATCACGAATAAAACATTTGATTGATTGATTGATTGATAATTAAAAAAAATTGTCGGACTTATTATCCGCTAATGACATCATTTCCCGATAATTTTGTTTATCTCGTATAATCCAAACTGGGTTCAAAAAAACGACAAAGCGCTTCGAGAAAAGGTAGATTTTTATGTTTTAATAATTTTCAGCTAACGAAATTTTAATAATTTTCAGTCTCTGGCTGAAACAAAAGAAGCAACACGGATAAACAATATTAAAAAAAAAGCATGTGATTTAATGGAACAGGCGATGTATGCAACACAGGTAATAAAAAGAAAAGCCGGCCAAGAGCATGTCGGGCCATCCTCAATGTAAGGATCCTTTACCCTTCTGTCACAATATAATAATAAATAATTCTACATGACATTAAAACTCTCCAAGGGGCCTCTACGTGTTGGATTTATATCCCCACGCAAGCCTATCAAAAGACGGATTTATAGGCCCGTGATATCCAAGGAGATAATAAATAATAAAATCTTTATTCCCAACTATTACAGTAAGATGTGAATTGTTTTTAAAATAATAAAAACAATTCACATCTTACTATGAAATACTTACTTATACGTATAAATAATGTAAAATACTGAACGGGGGTATTAAATAGTTAGTACCTATAGGTTTCATGTACCTACTACCTTCGCAGCGCTTTTTACTGAGAAGGAAAGACTTTTTGCGATAACGCAAAACGGACACATTTATTTTTCTTTCGGAGCAATTATTGTTGAAATTATGCGTGCCTTGGGAGATTTTTTTGAAATTACCTCGCGCTTTGAAAGTACTAGACAAAATAATTTTGAAAGTTTAGTAATGAAACTATTAAGCAAAATGGAGTATGAATTTAATTTTATTTAATTTTATTTTATTTTATTTATTTGGAGATCCAACAGCTGTGACATTAACATAAAAATTATGGTTGATACAGAAAGCCAATTATAGGAACTCGCAGGTAGTGACATGATACAATGAAAATACAATGAAATGAATGATGGTAGTGATGATATAATGAAAATACTACCTATGAAATAGAAACTAAAAAAATTATTTAATTTTTTCTCAAATGTTTACAAGTGTTTTAGAAATAATTAATGTCATTACCGGGACCGGGTCCAACGGGTATTAACGGGTCTAAAAAGGTAAAATAATGAAATTTAATCGCGTTAGACCCGGTAATGACATTAATTGTGCCATTTTCAACCAAAAGGGTACTTATTGTCGCTTGTCAGCACTTGTCAGAAAGGCGCTATTTCCATATAGCTTCAATTAGAAATCAACCTTATCAACAAGCGACAATGTGGTACCTTATGGTTGAAAACGACACAATCGTGTACAAAACGTTTAAAGTGTTATGTGTTTTAGACCAAGAAAAGTATGCAACGATTTTGATATCACACGCAGTGCAGGTGTTATTTAAACGTCAAACTTCTATGAAATTATGACGTATACATAACACTTAAACTGCTGCGTGTGCTATCGAAATCGTTGCAGACTTTTCTTGGTCTCACTCTAAACATGGAGACTGTATATATCGGCGAAAAAAAATGAAAATACTAGGGGAGGTACCGTAAATTTTTTTGTTTGTAGTTTTTATTTTACAACTTTATTTCCATGATCGATTTATGTAGGCATCCATGCCAAATTGCAGCTTTCTAGCACTAGCAATAACATAGCAACGCCGCGGACGGACAGACAGACGGACATGGCGAAATATCTGTAGGGTTCGCGGGGAGAGTTGGGTTATGAATGGTGAGATGGGATTTTAAGGCTACTGCTATAAAAATAATGTATTCCAATTTAAAATAGAGCTATAGTAATACTCATAATATAATAAAAAACATCCAACAATCTTCCAAAATCACCTTTGTATGAAAACCCATCTCACCCCAATTACGAGGGATTACGGGGTGTGGTGGAATTTCCCGTTTATCATCAAAGTTATGAAATGGAACTACCCAAAATAAAATAAAAACTAAAACACAAACGTCCGGAACACTTATTATATACACCATTCAGTTTGCATTAGATATACATATGTAAAAATAAAATGTTATCGAGGTTCGAATGTCAGTTTTGCGCCTACTCACCCCATTTTACGGTACGCACGAAACCATTTTGTCTAAGCGGACCGGAAACCTTCGCTCATCAAAACATATTTTTGTTCTTATTATTCGAAATAAATTCATACATGACATTTATTTCGGTTTATGGTTTAAATACAGTTTAGTGTGTCTACTTGAAATAACACAAAATATTTGCATAGAAATTAATTTAATTTGTTCTTGGGATTTGTTTTTAGGAGCTGATCTGGCCCGTGGAACCATTTTTTAAGTATTTTGAAACACAGCCTCCGTACCGTATGGCGTACATCTTTCTCCAGATGGAGCAAGCGGTGGCAGATGCTAAGGCCATTATAAAAATGATAGAACGCAGGTAAGACGGAACAACTTTCAGAAGACGGAACAGACGGCCAATGGCAGCGCTATCATAAAAACGATACGCAGCTAATAGTGATATTTGGCGCAGGTAATACTGGCAAATAGTCATATTAGGAAGATGGAACAAGCGCGGTGGGAGATAGCAGGGCCATCTTAAAGACGATAGAACGCAGGTAAACATAATATTTGGCGGCTTACATCATTCTATGGATGGACAGACGGTGGCTGATGGCAGCGCCATCATGAAGATGATATAGACCGCAGGTAATTGTGTCATTCAGAGGCGTATATATTTCAGAACATGAAACAGACCGCGCGGGTACGAAAGGCCATCATAAAAACGATAGAACACAGGCATCCTTTACATGGCAACTTATATTTTAGATTTTTTGAGACTTATGTAATTTCTAGATCACTAAGTCAGGCTAAGCTAATTATGCACCGTGTTTGATAACACAGAGTGTGGAAGTGTTAGAGTTAGCTTAGCCTGACTCTAGAGGTCTTGGTCACACTAAGAGTCAGGCTAAGCTAATTCTGCACCCTGTTTAATAACACAGCGTGGAAGTGTTAGTTAGCTTAGCCTGACTCTAGAGGTCTTGGTTACACTAAGAGTCTGGCTAAGCTAATTCTGCACCGTGTTTGATAACACAGAGTGTGGAAGTGTTAGAGTTAGCTTAGCCTGACTCTAGAGGTCTTGGTTACACTAAGAGTCAGGCTAAGCTAATTCTGCACCGTGTTTGATAACATTGGCCTAACTCTAGAGGTCTTGTGGTTACCTTTTTTAGTTGGATATTTGAACAGTTCTCGTGTTACAGGCGAACCTACCCAAACCAAACAGCGTTGTGGACTCCCTCCCAGCGGCTGCAACTTTTCTGGCAACTACTCAAGAGGCACATGGACCTAACTTACCTGGTTTGTATAGGGGCCCACTGATTATATATCAATCCGACGGACGTTGCCATATCGGCCTGTCAGTTATTCGGAACTGTCAAATTTTTGTTCTAACTGACAGGCCGATATCGTCCGGCGGACTGATAATCAGTGGGCCCCTTAAAGGCTGCATAAGCATCTGCTGAAACAAGAGTACCATTAGTATCCATCGTAATATATTACTCGTAATATGTATGAGTGAAGTATGTAGATGTAGTAGTATATTAATGTATGTATGTATGTCACTTTATTGCACATAAACAAGTTTACACAAAATAGATCCAAAATAGTCCCAATTCCTTTACTATATGTAAAGGAATTGGGACGTATAGTAAATTGCATTGTATAGTAAATGTTGTAGTAATTTAGTTTATAGGTTCCCTAGTTTAAGTATTACTAACAAAATATGGATTTTTTAAGGTCAGAATTAAATAATTTTTATTTTATTTTATTTATTATATCCGACTTCAGCACAGGTCACTTTTTCTTGAATAGGTATATTGTATAGCATTTATTTCAGTTTAAAATATAACAAAACTAGCTTTCTTAAAATTGATTTCGATTACCTGGATAGTCACTCATGAAATAAAACTATGTAAGCGGATCATCAATATCATCATAATATATTGCGTCTAGAAGTCTCCCGTCAACCTGGAACGCAAAGGGGTCTAAATGTCCGGATGTATTTTAAAATTATATTCGATATAATGATTGTCATTCCTCAGGGTCATTCCTCAAAAATTTAATTCCCTTGGTCATACGGTATGACCAAGGGAATGAAACTCATACATATTCGCAAATTCCCAGATGCCGCTTTATTAAGTAAAAGTGCTTGTTGCTAGGCCTATTGAAAAAGAATATATTGACTCTCGACTCTTGACTCACATTTTTGGTGACTGTGTAACCCATGCCAAGTTCCTTCTACAACCAAAACTGCTAAGAGGAATCTCCTAGGAATTTGAGAATAGGTATGACTTTAACCGTGTTGATATGACTGTTAACAGTTAGACTACCTGCGAGAAAGAATACCACTAGGGACTGAAGGAGTAGATACCGCACCCCCAGATATGATGGGCGCTGAGTCTCCAACGCCCGCGCCCGACACACAGGGGAGACGCAACTGGTGGACGAGGAGACCGACAGGGTCATCTTCAAACAGTAAATTTTCTGCGTCCAGTGGAAGAAAGTACCTGAGGCATTAAAATATCTGGCCGCATTTTTTTTCATTACTTCACCACTAACAAGTTGTTATAAAAAAGGGCCAAAACCTCAAAACAGAAACCTGGTGCGTCCATCTCCCATTCTTTAAACAAATTATCCCAAAAAAAAAACAAGTTAGGCATCGAAAACAATATTGTATTTAGTCGAATTTGCTAGCAGATTAGTCAATGAATATATTTTGTCATATTGAAACAATAATCAAATCGTTTATTCACCAAAATAAATGTCAGTACCTATAGAGAAACGGATCAATTATGGTATTGCTTGACTTCTCCCGTGCTTTGAT
Source organism: Cydia strobilella (assembly GCF_947568885.1). NCBI lineage: Eukaryota > Metazoa > Arthropoda > Insecta > Lepidoptera > Tortricidae > Cydia > Cydia strobilella. The sequence continues at coordinate 9,744,029 of NC_086064.1, read as the reverse complement.
ACTATAGATAGATCATAATTTACTTCTTTCTAAGCTCGCCTATTATGGATTTCATAAGTTTAGCATAATGTAGCATATTTATTATTTAATCATCCTGCAGCATGCTTTTATTATGGCATAATGATTTGTTCTGCTAGCAGAAAAGTAGTAGCAAAATGCCGGGATAACGCGAGAGATGATGATGATGAGTCCATTATTTGAGTTAGGTATTTATTTGAAGTTTGAAGGTAGGTACCTAATTTTGAAATAGGTACCTTTTTTACTTAGGTTTCAATTACCGCTTAGTTTCCTTTATATATTATATGACGAACTAGCGTTACCATAGCCAAAGAAGATAAAGTATTATAGAGCGGTACTGTCATAGTAAATTTTGTAACCACAGTAAATTCACTTCCATCTATCGACACACTTTAAAACTAAAAATGAAGATTTATAAAAATACGATAGAATGTATTTAAATATGGATAAAAAAAGTTTTTTATTTGCATTAATTATTTTTAATATTTTGACCCATTTTCTTTCACTGATATTCGTTAAAATTGTTAAATAACAAACGAAACCGTCAACGCCCTCTATACGAGAGTAGGCCAAAGGTAGTAGCGACATATAATCGAGAATCAAATTTTCTTGATTTTCGAGGCACGTTTTTTCCTTAGACTGTATCCATCTATTATCTTTGCCATAGCGTTACCTAGTTTGCGTTATGAAAATGTACTAAACACATAGATCTAGTATATTTCTATAGATGCGGCCTACCGCGTGCGCCCGTAAGTGTACGAAAACCGTACTACGGGAACCACAGGAATCGTAAATAATCACTACAATTGATACTTTAAGTACTTGATGATTTATTCTGCAACACTTAGAAGCTATTTTTATCAGCGACCAGTAAGTAATGAATAGATATGAATTGAACAAAGACAACCAATGTTGCCAACCAGATAAAACATTTTTATAATGATCTACATTTTACATTAGTCTTTGCATGTTAACTTTATTGTAAATATTTCTAAGTTATTTATACAAATTCAGTCTAATATTTAAATAGATTAAAGTACATATTCAACTAAACTTGTACAATCATAATCCATGAACATTAAAAGCAATTAATCACTAAACTCAAATGATTTTCAATTATACCCTCAACTGTCAATCATGAAATTGAATGTTTACATTGTTCGTTACCCACCATTAGCTAACATTCGGCCTTTTCTGACACCGTAAGCGTCCTCGCGTGTACGTGTTGTTGTAATTATTTATGAATACATAAAACAATACATACCAATTGTTATCATAAATAAATATTAATCTCTTAACATATACAATCCTTAAGCAATCTCATCATAAATATTTACTAGATAATTATCATTATGCACTTTAAATCAATTAATTTAAATCAATGATAACTGATAATCACACTGCACTTACTTTCATTATAAAACACCTTGTCCTTACCTATTGACGCCACTCCGGGCTAACAACGCCATCAGGGCTAGTGACGCCACCAAGGGCTAGTAACGCCACCAGGGCTAGTATCGCCACCAAGGGCTTATAACGCCACCAGGGCTAGTATCGCCACCAAAGGCTAGTAACGCCACCAGGGCTAGTAACGCCACCAAGGGCTAGTAACGCCACCAAGGGCTAGTAACGCCACCAGGGCTAGTATCGCCACCAAGGGCTAGATTTAATTCAACACAGTACATTTACATTACCTAATCATTAAGTAACACAAACTTCAAAGTAATCATTCATTTGTTTATCCATTTATGTTATACAATTACTTTTCCAAGTGATAATCAATTAAGATAATTTACTTCACACTTTAATACTTTCTGGGTCAGAATCACTCTCCATGGGATCATTTTCAAAAACCAACCAAGGGTGTATCTTATCTACCGCAAATACTGATTTGTATATTGGTTTTCCTACCTTTTTAGTAATAGGCGTGTCTTCAACCTCATACCTATCATTACCTAAAACTTTGGTAATTTTATAAGGCCCGCTACATTTAGGTTGCAATTTCTTACTTTGACCAGTTGGGTTACCTATTTCTCTTTCAATTCGCACTAGGTCACCTACATTATATTTATGTGGACATTTTCTCTTACTATCAAATCGCTCCTTTTGTTTCTCTTGTTCTATACGCATCCTTTCACTAGCCTCTGCCCTTATTAAATCAGGATTCTCATACTCTTGAGCTTCGGAAACTATCGCATTCATTACCCCATCAGAACTGCCTGTGGGGCTTAAGCTAAATAATAGTTGAGCCGGCGTTTTATTAGTGGGCTTATTGATGGTATTGTTAAGACCCCATTGGACTTTTGGTACACAGACGTCCCACTCATTATCAGGTTTTCCATGATTCATTGATGTAAGTGCGTCTACAATGGAACGATTGTAGCGCTCAATCTGGCCATTTGCGCGAGGACTAGCAACCGCGTTAAGTATGTGAACAGTCCTTTGATCTTTTATATATTTTTTAAAAGAGTTACTGGTGAAACTAGTCCCCCTATCTGTAATTAAACGCCTCGGTACGGCAAAGATGCTGAAATATTCTTCAAAGACATTTATGGTGGTGCTAGTCTTACAATTTTTGACAGGTTTTATATATATGAATTTGGTAAATGCGTCAATTATTGCTAGGATGTATACATTTCGACGTTTACTCACAGGGAAAGGACCGCAATGATCTGCGTGTAAGGTGTGAAACGGTCTATCAGGTTTTTGGATTGGATGTAGCATGCCTTCTTTAGGGCCGCCGGGCACTTTGTTATACGCGCAGTGTAAACATGCATTACAATATTTTTTGACAAACCGCCGCATCTTTTTGAACCAATATACCTTGCGAATTCTTTCATAAGTCTTTTCATATCCAAAGTGCCCAACGTCATCATGGTGACTTTTAAGTATCTGCCACCTAACTGATTTCGGAACAACCCACAGCAAACTCACATCCTCACCCTTTTTAACCATACGATACAGCCTATCATTTTTACACACAAAATTATTTTTAATATCTACCGTTGTGTTAGTTTCAGGGTCTTGTAAAATTTGTACTATTCTTTGTAATTCGGGATCAGCCTGTTGAATAGTTTGTAGCCACCTATCATCAACTGTGACATTTGATTCTGCACCAACTATGTGAAAGACGTGACAATCATCATCGCGACATGGTGGATTATCTGCTGCAATAGGGTTTCGACTCAGGGCGTCTACATGAGTCATCTTTGTGCCCGCTCGATATTCTATAGCAAAATCAAACTCTTGCATCGCCATCCACTATCTCGCCACTCTAGGGACTAAGTCTTTCTTAGTCATGGTACTACGAATTGCATGGCAATCCGTTACTAATTTAAACGAGCAGCCCAACAAATAAACTCTAAATCGGTTCAGAGCAGTTATGACTGCCAGGGTCTCCAACTCATAGGCGTGGAATTTTTGTTCCTCAGGCGACGTTTGCTTACTATAAAATGCTATGGGTTGGAGTCCCCGACCAGCATCCTGCAATAAAATGGCCCCAAGTCCCATTTTGCTCGCATCCGTGTGAACTTCTAACCGTGCATGCGGTTCATACAATGCCAAAACGGGTCTGCTGACCAGTATGTCCTTCAATTGATTAAACGCTTTTAATTGTTCGGATTCGAACCGCCAAGGCTCGTTCTTTTTCGTAAGAACAGTAAGAGGTCTAGCTATTACAGAGAAATTGCGAACGAATTTACGGAAGTAACTCGCTAATCCTACAAACTGGCGGACCTCGTGTACGTTCTTTGGAGTAGGAAACTTTTTAACGGCATCGATTTTGAATGACCCCGGCCTAACACCCTCTTTAGAAATTTCATAGCCGAGATATTCTATTTTTTCTTGGAAAAACCGGCATTTCTTTAAGTTCAACGTTAGCTTAGCGTTACGAAGCATATTAAATACCCTTTCAAGCTTTTTAAGACCCTCTCCAACAGATTTTGACGGTACTAAAAGATCATCCATGTACGCAAGAACCAGTTTCTGCCCAATACCATTTACCATCGAGTTTATTGCGCGCTGGAAGACACTTGGAGCGTTTGCCAAACCGAACGGCATTCTATTGAACTCGTAGAGGCCGTCCGGGGTGACAAACGCTGTCAAGTGTTTACTGCCCTCAGCCATTGGTACTTGGTAATATCCGCTAGCTAAATCGAGGCTGGTGAAGAAGTTGTTACCACCAAGACAATCTAATTTATCCTCAATGCGTGGCAGTGGATATTTATCTTTAAGTGTTTTCCGGTTCAACGCCCGATAATCGACACATAAACGTTTTTGTCCATTTTTCTTGCTAACTAATAACACTGGACTTGCATAAGATGATGAACTTTCCCGGATAATTCCGTTTTTAAGAAGATCTTCTATAATGATTGATAGTTGTCATCCTTAAGTTTAATGTCCATCTTGACCAGATCAGTTTTGCCTAATTCGGATAAGTCTAATGCGAAACAATCGCGGTATTTCGACAAAAGCGCATGGAATGCATCGCGTTCAGTTTCATTTAATTGCGTCCCTATTACGACATCTTCTATTGGTAATTCTTGCTCGATTTCATCTGTGGTTGACAATAACCTAACTGTTGGCTCATTAATTTCATCATAACTACTTCCTCTAGCTAATACTTGATTTTTATCAAACTTTAGTTCCACAGCAGCCAGATTTGAAATCATAACGAACCCGTGACTGTCACGAAAACTATACAATCCCGGTAAAATTATGTAATCTTTTTGCTGTGAATTGCAAAATGAAGCAGCTATATAAAGGGACCCAGTAAAATTTGTTGTTGTACTCACGTCTATAGGTGAGGTACAACTCGCCGCAACCGTCACATCAACAGCTGTATTTAGAGTATATTTTGTATTAGGTAGAACACATCCCTCCCCTGGAGCTCTATAAAATGTTAAATTTTTTGGAGTTTTTATAACCACAATGTTTGGTAATTCTGTAAAAGTGCGGCCTATCATAATTTCGCTTGGCATGTGGTGGTCAGGCACGACAATAAAATCGACTGGATTATCTACCTCATCTACCACTAGAGTACCGTTGACAATACCTAGGGGTCGCACGATCCCATTACCAAAACCTCTTAAATTTGCCAAATTGTTTGAGCGTTGCCATGATCCAAATATTTGATTCGCGTAACTTTCCCTAATCAAAGTGCGCGCACTTCCGAAATCAATGAAAGCAGGCGTAACTACGCCTTCAAGCTTAACGTCTTTATAGTACTTGTCGCTTCCGGATTCTACTGTTTGAACATCGGGTGTTTCAGTGTTATTTATTTCAATACGTCTTACGTCGTTATTGTCAGATGGAGCTGGCAGTTGCAACAAACCGCTATTGTTAGAATTGGTTGATGACCCTAAAGTCGTCCTATTACGGCACTCAGTAGCCACGTGCCCCGCCCTGCGGCAAACACTACACTTCTTCATAGGTTTTGTACATTTGGTGCGAATGTGACCAACCTCCCCACAGTTATAGCAAACTATTTCTGGTTTAACTGGCTCGTTACTTGTTGCTGTATTCGTGGCGTTTTGAGTAGGCCGTGGATCTTTGTTCCAAGGTTTATTGCGTTTTTGTGACATTAAATAACTGTCATTCTGAGACAACGTGCGTAAGTACGAGAATAATTGTTCCGGTTCCTCAAAACGGCACGAATTTGCACTCATCCTAACAAACTTATCGTCAATTCCGTGAACTAAACACCCTACGGCCTTACGGCCTGCTACGTCACATTTATTTATCAATATCATTTTTTCGTAATAGTATACGTCTAGTGGTTGTCCAACTTTACAACGCACATTAAGCATTCGTTGCAAAAGATCGCCATAATTTTCAGTTGAGGGAAAGGCTAGTTTTAACTTCTCCACCCACTGAGGCCAAGTGTATAAAAGGGATGGCAGTCCTTGATACCAACGCTTTGCCAAACCAGACAGCTTAGGTAGAGCATAATGACACGTCTGAGTGTCTGTCCACGAATATATTTGAGCGCACTCACTGACCTTGTGAATCCAGCATTCGATATTCTGAGCACCATCGTTAGGGTCAAACTCAGGCACTACGTTAACGTGTGCAGTGTAAGCATGACCCGGCAAAATATTTCCTACTGACATACTACTTGTACTAGTTTGATTCGCTCCAGCGGTACTAGCAGACAGATTCCCAGACAGATGATTATTACTAGGATTACCTTTTGAAGGTAACGGCGGTGTAGAACTTTTAGGCCCTACACTACGATAAGTTTCAGGTTTGTTCGTCAGAGCATCCCTTTGTTTACTTTTGCGATGGCGATGTTTTCTTTGTTTCTTATGTCGCCGACGCGGCGGCGAATATGTCGAGCTACGTGATGATGCCGTCGATATGCTTCGGCCAGAGGAATTTGAATAGCGACGGTGATGTTTAGAGCGACGCTTACGTGATCTAGAAGCCCTATCTGATCCCATGGTTAATAATTCTGAATGTACTTCACCATACGACAAGTAATCAACTAGTCATTACTCAACTTATTAAGAAATATACAATACATTACATAAATCATATAATTATAATATACTAAAGTAATTAACCAAACTTGCTTTGTCACTAATTAACTACTATTGTTCTCACGTATCGTTACTTGAACCAACGTATCTTTGTAGAAGCGTACGTATCTACGTAAAAACACATAAATCTATCTGTGCAACGAGTTCATTACGTAACAGTTTCATTATGAACATTTGAAAGTAAACGGTTAATCGACGGGAAAAGTTTAAGAATTTTGCGTTTATCACTTCACTATACGCGGCACCAACAATGATCAGATCATAAAATAAGCACAAATCACCAATTATATAAAATTCAAATCACTGACCTTCACTCGGGATCAAATACCTCGGTTCCAGGCGACGTAGGTTTGCTTTTCCAGTATCGCACTTCTGAATTGTACGAGAACCGTACTACGGGAACCACAGGAATCGTAAATAATCACTACAATTGATATTTTAAGTACTTGATGATTTATTCTGCAACACTTAGAAGCTATTTTTATCAGCGACCAGTAAGTAATGAATAGATATGAATTGAACAAAGACAACCAATGTTGCCAACCAGATAAAACATTTTTATAATGATCTACATTTTACATTAGTCTTTGCATGTTAACTTTATTGTAAATATTTCTAAGTTATTTATACAAATTCAGTCTAATATTTAAATAGATTAAAGTACATATTCAACTAAACTTGTACAATCATAATCCATGAACATTAAAAGCAATTAATCACTAAACTCAAATGATTTTCAATTATACCCTCAACTGTCAATCATGAAATTGAATGTTTACATTGTTCGTTACCCACCATTAGCTAACATAAGGGATAGACATAGATGACGTCATAAACGTGGGGATACCATATTGGTAAAAATTACCCCAATATTTGATATCACGTTGGGGCGTTACCCTGGAGGCAAAGTTAGCTTGTTTAACGGTATTAAAAAATTGTTGAATAAAATGTCAATGGGCCGTTCTTTTTAGCCGTATGAACAATGAAATACCTCCTACAATTCGCGCAGGTGGTACAAAACTAAACATGTTTAGTAAATAAAACGTAAAATAAAATGTATTATGAGTTTTAATTTTAAGAAATCACAAATCACAATCACATTATTCACACCAATTAATGTACACCACATTTAATCTTCACAACATTTGTTTTTTTTTTGGAATTAGAAGTACGAAAAAACTTGAGGTCAAATTTACCCATAAAATTATGATATTTTCATCTGGTATCCCTAACATGATTGTTATGCAGCTAAATTAAGAAGAAGTTTAAAAATGGCTGACCTCAGACTCGTCTGAGTAGCTGACAGATTACCACAAACAACCTATGTAATTTGGGCGGATAATTTTACAAATAATGTTTTGTTAATTTGCGTAAATAATTGTGATATTTTTATTGAAATCGTTTGATTCTACATTGCTTTGAGTGTAACGTAATTTTACGATATTATTCTCACGTATTGCGTTAAGAGGAAGGTGTAAAATACCGTACTTACGTGTGAAAGGTTATGTTCTGTTATGTTATGTTATGTTTAGTTTTAAGTTTATCACGAATAAAACATTTGATTGATTGATTGATTCTCATATTTTTGCTCAGAGCGGCTATTACAGCCGATTACAGAACAATTCACCATTATTTTATCAATTCAAAACGCTAACCATCACTATGTTTTATAAGAGAAAGCACAATTTCATAGAAAACAACAATAACTAAACAAGCAACGAAAAAACATGACGTCACGTACTTATTTGTTTGCCACAAATTCGGTTGTGGCAGCGGTGGAAAAGTGAAACTATGACAAAGACAAAAAGTAATATATTACTCTCTGTCACTACTACTGAAAGATACATAAGACTATCCCATTCGGTCATTTCGCCCCACCCCTCATGACCGATCCAGAGTTATTCATGACTAAACAGTACATTTTCATATATTTTTTTATTATTATTATTATTGCAGACAGTAATACGATCTTTTTTTAACGATCATAACATTCATAACATAAATTCATACAGATGAGCGTAAGAATAATTTAAACTGTAATTTATCGTTATGAAATAAACTAAACTAAACATGAGTCAGATCGACAGACAGATGCCAGTGTGGAGGGGGAGGGCAGGTGTAGGAAGCCTCACTCAACAGGTTGTTAATAAATGAAATTCACCTGAATTTTAACTTTTTATTATTATAGCCCTGATGGTAGGGCTTAGCTGGTAGTCATTCAAGTGTACCGGACTACCGGAGGAGCTAGGCTAGGATTCCAATTCCACGCGCTTCTTGCAGATGAAGTATAACATGTAGCCCGTGCGATAGCATTCAATTGCGACGTAATTGAGGGTATACTTGTGAATGCCGCCGCAGTCATGATAAGGATACAACGTAGGCTCGCCCTTCTCCCACGGCTTGTACGGCAGCTCGTCGAACAACTTGTCTGTACGAGTAACGTTACATACATAAGTTACATAACAATAACATAACATACACCCGACACCGGCTCGGCTCCAGCTCCAGGGTCTCAAGCGATCACTGGCTTTTTTATATCCAAAAAGATAAACAAATTGTTACAGTTTTGTAGGTTAAGAGGTGGGCTGCTTTTCCATACACACACTCACCCACACACACACGTAGCCCTGTACGGCTACCATGAGTTGCGTTATCGCGTGCGAGTCCATATCTACTTGAAGTCGCGCTAGATGGTTGGGGTCGCGCGTGAGATCGCAACTCATGCTCGCAGGTCTGATCTTCCTCTTTGGATAATGTCATTATGGAAAATACCTTTTTCACCTCAGCAGCTTGAACAAGGGTACTTTTCTACTTAAAAACAGTGAGCAAAATCGCAATTTGCTCACTGAGTGAGACAAAATTTAATGTTATTCAAGTGACATTTATATTCAAATGTCATTTCAACATGCGGGGCCTAGCACAAGTTCGAAATACTTGGAAGATCCAATTCTCTCTGTCAATTTCACATCTTTAGCAAAGGGAAAGAGACAAAAAACATTCAAATGACATTCAACGGTATATTATTGACGCCTGACGGGTCTGCAAATAAACGATTGATTGATTGGTTACAATTATAATAGACACCCGACAAACGTTAGAATCAGAACGCATCGTTCCAAAACACGTACGAATATGAATTCTTAATATTTACGTATTTTATTGTACAATTAAAATAATGAATTTAAAAAAATACACACAATAACACGAAAATAGTTATTTGTTATGCGTGCAAAGTTGTATTTTATCTGCGAGTGTTTTAACACACGAGAAGTAAAATACATTTGCACCCGTGTGTAACACAAAACTTTTCCCCTCACTATAGCGAGAAAAGTGCAACATCCACAGGCGTTAGATCATCTTCATCAACTGGAACCACTAATTTTTTTACGATATTATAACAAAAAACTCTGGAAATTCTGTACTTTTACGTGAGAAGTTATTAAGTAAAATTTTTGTTGACAATGTTGACATTTCTGACGTATGAAATGTCAATGATGCGTTTTGAAATTGCGTCGACTTAACTTGTGCGTTCAGAATTATATTTAACATAATTATTAAAAAACAAACATTTATTATGGAATTTTAAGGTTTATGACTTAAAATCATTAAATAAGGCTAAATCTGGTATTTTTATTAGATTCTCAAACCATTTATTTAATGATAATTAATATCGAACGAACCATTATTATGAGCGTTTTACGTTTTGTTATCTGTCAAGCTACTTAAACACGCTCCATCCAAGGTCAAATTACTTTCCCCACTAGTGGATAAAATGCGTTTTTCCCCGCTTGTTTTAAAGGATAAAAGACGGCTTTCCGAGCTAGTGAGGGGAAAATAAATTATAGGTGCTTTATCAATGTCAACTATAGTTGACAAATAGTAGTATGTATTGTATGTACCTCAGAATAATATATTACTAATTTTATTCTGTTCTGAGGTATGTTCCTATCTATAGTTTTTCTTTTTGTCATAAAAAAATTGTCGTTTGAAGTGTCAATTGATTTGGTGTTCGTTATTTCCATATTATGTATTTTACTGAAATTATTAATTTCGTTTCGTTTTTGTGTTTGATTGCGGTAATTAAACTTAATTATAGATATCATTTTTTGAACTGACCCGATGCACTTGCCTGTACTAACAATGGCATTGTATTATTACAATACTATTATCTGCTTTTGTTCTCGTTGCCGCCAACCAGTTACTTACAAAAATAAGTAAGAAGTGCATTGCATGTATATTGAATTTTTAACCTTATTCCTTGCTGAATGGAGTTAAAATGGTCTAAAAAGATAATATATTCAATATTTTGTGTCGACGGTTGTAAAATGCAAAAAATGTTATCCATTATTTAGTTAGTGTATTTTGTAGTCTATTGTTAAAAAAATAGAGTCGTTAATCTAACATTTCAAGGCGGTTATAATCTTCTTTTACTACGAGGTAGTTATCCTAATTTGTGGTTTACCACTCAATGGTATTATATTCTTGAGACTCTTTGAGTAAACAAGCTCAATTGGTTCAACTTCGACTATAACTTAACATGTGAATAAGTGATGAAGAAGGATTACCTACATCTTTCAGGTTGTCTAATATGTTCTCACTGCTGAGGTGAAAAGTTGTGTGTATACTTACTGCACAAGATCAAAGTTATTTACATCTCCTGCGCTTTTGAGTCCCTTACTACGCTCAAGATTCTATTATAGAATCCTTCGCTTGAAAAGGAAGCAAAATAAGCACTCGAAGAAATATCAAATTGCTCTCTTGTTGTACAATTATGTTGTTTACTTAGGAGCGATTAAGAGAGGAAAATGGGGACTACGTCCAATGTGCGGTCCATAGGCTACGGTGACTGCTTACCATCTGGCGGGCCGTATGCTTGTTTGCCACCGACGTTTGTCCGTCAAGTGGGATAACAGAGGCTGTGACTTTAGACAATTGTGGCTTTCCATCAGAGAATGGTCCTTATGCTTTAATAGTGACTGTCCACGCGCGGCGTACCACATGCGGTTGGCGTCGGCCGAGAGGCCCACGCACAGGACCTCCGTCGCTTCATTAGGTAATTTAGGTATACCTGTCTAAGTCCTGCCCACACACCATACAACAACAACAAGATGATCGTATACTGATACTGACCTTCCGTGGTGATCCACTCGCTCTCTGTGGTTTGGCGCCAAAACCCCGCCCACAGGTAATACGATATATGCGTCTCAAACCATGGCACCTGCCGACACAACAACAATAACATATTATTAAATAACACATTACTATTTGGTCGATTGATTGAATCAATCTTTCGCTTGCTCGAGGTACCAATATTATTACGAGAGGTTACTCGTAAACAACAACTTTACCCCCTTTGTAAAACAAATAACTATTTCATAAAAGGGTAGTATTGTTCCTCATTTTTAGGGTTCCGTACCCAAAGGGTAAAAACGGGACCCTATTACAAAGACTTCGCTCCGTCTGTCTGTCTGTCACCGGCTGTATCTCATGAACCGTGATAGCTAGACAGTTGAAATTTTCACAGATGATGTATTTCTGTTGCCGCTATAACAACAAATATTAAAAAGTACGGAACCCTCCGTGCACGAGTCCGACTCGCACTTGGCAGGTTTTTTTGAAAAAAGGTGGCAAATTCAAAGTGTAAAACGTCGGATGACTAGGTAATTGAAAAAATCCTTTACAGTACATATGGTGCTAATTTTCTGCACTAGTGCGTAAATTAGCACATTTCGTAACTTTGTCAAAAATTTAAACTGCCATATGTACTGTTGTACGATAAACGTTGTACGATACACGTGCGAATAGGTAATTCGCAACTCGTGTCGATTTAAAACACTCCCTTTGGTCGTGTTTTAATTTATCGCCACTCGTTTCGAATTTCCTCTTTTTCGCACTTGTATCGTAATAGTACATTTCGATGCTAGTGCGGAAAGTATGTCATTACATCACGAATACCGAGATATCTTGCCACGAGCCGTAGGTCAAGCAAATCTTGTCAGCAGAAAAAGGCGGCAAATTAAAAAATGTAGGCGCGAAGTGTTATCGCCCCATAGAGAATTCGAATTTCTCGCCTTTTTCTACTGACAAGATTTGTTTGACCAACTATATTTGAGGACAAACTTACCTTTTTTCGAACAGGTGAAAGGGGCATAAATTTTATCCAAGTCTTGCCGCTATCAAATGGGCCATTAACAAATAATTCAGTAAAATAAGCGCCCCGTCCCCCCTTCCCCTGTCCCCCCTGTACCTGCGGTAGAGCCCCCTGTCCCCCCCCCCTCCCCCTGTACGCGTACCTGCGCCAACACGTCGCCCACAACGCGCCGCTCGTGCTCGTTGTCGTAGACCAGCAGCTCGGCGCCTTGGATTTTGCAGTCATTCATGGAACCTTCACCTTCATGATGAAAGTTCGTCGTCATCCAGGTCGACACCCAGTAGCAGGCGCCCGTCTCTTTGATTCTGTCGTAGTACTTACCTATTTTGTTTATCGCTGAAGCGTTATAGGGGAACTATACATTACATTTCCTTTAATTATTTCATGCAATTAGCACTAGCCTGCCATCATAATTATTACTTAGTGTATATTGTCTACAGAAGAGACACGCTCCACATGTGGCTTTCCAGCACAGAAGGGTCCTCATGCTTCGAGTGCAATAAGATCCTTTTGAAATTCCAACATGAAGTTCTGATAGAAAGGTCCTTATTGCACATGAAGCATAAATGACCCTTCTCTGATGGAAAGCCACATATAGATTTTCGTACATCGACCCGCCTGTTGCTATCTCTATTGCACTCTCATTATTAAGAATATTTTTGTCTCGCTCGCACAGTGTTATTGACAACCGCCATCATAGCAAGGGACAAAGAGGATATAATAGGATAGAGCGGTACTGTCATAGTAAATTTTGTAGCCACAGTAAATTCACTGCCATCTATCGACACACGATTAAAACTAAAAATAAAAATATCAAAAAATATCAAAAGTGCTTTCGAGGCACGTTTTTTCCTTACACTGACTGTATCCATCTATAACGGAGTTATATCTATCTTTGCTAGGGTCTTTGTAACTACAGTAAAATCACTGCCATCTATCGACACACTTTAAAACTAAAAATGATAAAATACGATAAAATGTATTTAAATATGGATAAATGATTTTTTTTATTTGCAATAATTACTATTTTTATGATTTTGACCCATGTACTTTCACTGATATGCGTTAAAATTGTTAAATAACAAACGAAACCGTCAACGCCCTCTATACGAGAGTAGACCAAAGGTAGTGGCGTTATCTGATCGAGAATCAAATTTTCTTGATTTTCGAGGCACGTTTTTTCCTTAGACTGTATCCATCTATTACGGAGTTATATCTATCTTTGTGGCGAATGGCGAATGTAAAACCAATTGATAGACATATTAAACAAACTAGGTAGGTATACTTCCAAAGAGTTCCATTTGTATATGTTATATATATATATTTTTAATATTGTTCCAGTAAGTGGCCCATTCCGGATACATAAGTAGCGCCACCTACAACAAATGGCGCTAGCGCCACCTACAACAACATGAGGCTTGCGGGTCGCGACGTCTGCCGCTGTCGGTCTTATCTATTGAACTAAGTACTAGACTCTGTATAAAATTAAAAGAAAATCTCTTTAGTACTCACCATAGATTAGTATATGTTATTACTGTACTCACCATGTTCGTTAACTCGTTCAACTGCAACAAGAACAAAATAAATCGTTACATTCATTTATCTACATAATAATGCAAAATATAATCATGAAATTCATGAAATATCATAAAGCAAACATGTCCAAATGTAATGCTGACGGATGACGGTACGAGATCAATACAATATCGAGGTACATTTTGAGAAACATAAACTGGCTACTTTTTACAAACTTTTAAGGATGACTCACTCTAGAATGTCTAGAACTGTCCGGGTCTGGGCCGAGGCACCCGACCGATATGATGGGTGATCATAAATAATAAATATATTAAATTAAGTCTCACAGTAACCTCAATAAGGCTTGTGTTGTGGGTACTTAGACAACGCTATACAGAATGATTCATTAAGGCGTGATCAGAAATATATAATTGATTTGAATATCCATGCCAAATAGAACATATTGGTAGAGCTATGCATTAAACGCCGGTTGTCAACGATACGCCAGGACCTAATATTCATATTTTGCATTAAAAACACATATTTCTGCACAACACGTATAATTTGTAAAGTAATTTAAAAAAATTAACAACAAATTTTTTTACGGTCCGCTTTCCGCACTGGCGTGAACTGGTGTATGTGCGAAAGATATCGGAGTATAAATTTAGCTGTAGAAGGAAAGAAATGGATTAATGAGGAGGAGATTATGGACGATAATGGCTGTTTCAACGGGTGATAGGTACCTAAATTTAATGCCGAATATTAGTTTCGCCTGACAATTAGGGGCAATTAAAATTTTGAAAATGCCGTAAAGAAATGCGGAATACGGATAACAGCGGCTTTGCAAAATTAAAAGAAATATGGCATAAAAAATAACAATGAACAATTATAGGGTTATTAAACGGGAACCGATTCCATAACGTTAAAAAATATTCAAAGAAAACGTTCGGCCAATCAAAGCTGTACCGTGACCTATCGAACCGCGCAGTATGCGGGCTCGTGTGCTCCGTGGGTCTGCTAGTTCCTTTCCAAAGAAAACGTTCGGCCAATCAAAGCTGTACCGTGACCTATCGAACCACGCAGTATGCGGGCTCGTGTCCTCCGTGGGTCTGCTAGTTCCTTTCCAAAGAAAACGTTCGGCCAATCAAAGCTGTACCGTGACCTATCGAACCACGCAGTATGCGGGCTCGTGTGCTCCGTGGGTCTGATACCTGACCGCTGGTCGACGACCATCCACTGCCGACTGCCCGTCGGCGGCTGCGCCCCGTCGTTGATACGGCCACCACACACCACCGGAGCACCGCTCGACGGTGGCCTTAAAAAGGTTCTGGTGCAGGCAACTACGGCCAACAAGGCCGCGGAACGACGGAAGAAAAGCGCACTCCAAGTTATTATTGGCAACTTCAGAAGAAAACGTTCCTCTCGATTAAAAGGTTAACTTGACGGAAATAAGGAAAAAATTGAAAAATATTCGCGGACCACAACAGATCTTTTCACGTCAATCTCAAAATCCATCTGAAGTACCCCGAAGAAAACAAATTTCTTCTTTCCGAATCAGAATTAAAACTCAAAATTCAACGCAATTGTAACCTGCCAATATGGAAAATATCACAGTCCAAAAAAGGTTCCATGTGTTTCTTTAAAACGCCCCGTAATTGCGTGAATCAATTCACACTATACGACACGACTAAACAAACAAGCAAACTAGACATGACAGACAAGCAAGTAGTTTCCAAAATTGACGACAGATGTAGCGTCATTCTACAATTTATACTTCGCTCCTGGAGAGAGTTATTTATGACGGGTAAATTTGAAGACCCAGACCTCAGGGCCCTCCTCCTACTAGATGGCGTGCTCAAATCACTGCACGCAATGTCATCATTGCCGCACATTTTCGAACAAGTTGTCAAAAACGTTGTCAAGTTGTCTACGCATGCTTTCTCGACCTTAGCCGTGCATTTGACCTTGTGAATTATGAAATTCTGTGGGGTAAAATGCGCGGCTCGGGAGTACCTGAGGACCTGGTACGCGTCTTCGAGTACTGGTACGGAAACCAATCCAACTGTGTGAAATGGGGCGACACGACATCTAATAGTTACATATTAGAATGCGGGGTACGCCAGGGTGGACTTACTTCTCCGGACCTCTTTAACCTTTACGTCAATGACTTGATGGGGAGGCTGAGGAGCACTGGAGTCGGTTGTCACGTGGGTGACGTCTGTGTGAACAGTCTCAGCTACGCTGACGACATGGTGCTGCTCAGCCCCTCCATTAAGGGTCTGAGAAAGCTGGTTTCAGTCTGTGAAAATTATGTAAATTCTCACGGGCTGATTTACAATGTAGCCAAGACAGAACTGATGATTTTTAAGGCAGGAAGAGGTCCGGATAACATACCGGAAGTGAAACTGAATGGAGAGAAGCTGCGTATTGTGCAGCGGTTCAAATATCTTGGCCATATACTGACGGATGACATGAGAGACGACAGTGACATGGAACGAGAGAGAAGAGCTCTGGCTGTCCGTGGCAACATGATAGCTCGTAGGTTTGCCGGGTGTAGCAGGGGGGTCAAATGTACATTATTTAATGCATATTGTCTCTCTTTCTACACTTGTCAACTGTGGGTTAGGTACAGCAGGAAAACGTACAGCGCCATCCGTGTGCAGTATAATAATATATTCCGGACACTGATGGCACTGACTCTCGCGTTCCTGCAGTGCCTCCACCATGTTCGCGGAAGCCAGAATCCCTGACTTCTTCGCAGTGGTACGCGCGCGTAATGCTTCTTTTTGGGAGGGGATGCGCCGCTCGCAAAACAACATCCTTATGTCGGTGTATCGCAGCATTAGTTGTCATATGTTTAGGCACTGGCTTTCCGTGCACCAAAACGGGAACAAAAAATAGTGTAATACTATTTTAATTGTTTAACTTTTATTTTAAGTGTTTTGTTTTTAGTTAAGTATTCCTTTTGGCATTGTAACTTTTAAATTGTATGTTGATATGGGTGTACAACTGTACGTGTTGCCTGAAATAAAACTTTATTTTTTTATTTATTTTTTAAAACACTGCCAATGATTAATATTACAGTATGTTTCTTTTTGTTGTCGATCATTGGAATTAATTTTTGTTTGAAAATTATTTTTTAATTTTTTGTTCTAATTAAAAAAATATTAACGTTAGAGCATTCCTGAGAAGTAACCCTACGTGGGATTTCAGGGTTTGTCGAATGGCTAAGGTCACCTTGTATTATATTCATTGATGGAGAAATGCGACCTTCAAACTTCAGCATTTATTCAGCAAATAGGCCACAAGGGCACTTTTACACGTGAACATTGAATTTAAATTTAAGTCCACGACAAGACCAGTACCCTACACTGACAGTGTCAACACTGACATCATATGTATGTGTATATAATACGCTAACGTCGTACGTCTACGTAACGTACTTTCTAATACGCATCGCGCTCGTACTGACATATACGCGAGTATTAGTGCGAGCGACTAGCGAGATGTACCTATACATATAGGTATACTTATAAAGTAAATTACGTAGACGCAAAGATAGATATAACTCCGTAATAGATGGATACAGTCTAAGGAAAAAACGTGCCTCGAAAATCACGAAAATTTGATTCTCGTTCAGAGGGCGCCACTAGTTTTGGCCTACACTCGTATAGAGGGCGTTGACTGTTTCGTTTGTTATTTATAATTTTAACGCATACCAGTGAAAGAACATGTGTCAAAATCATATAAAAATAATTAATGCAAATAAAAAATCATTTATCCATATTTAAATACATTTTATCGTATTTTTATAAATATTTATTTTTAGTTTTAAAGTGTGTCGACAGATGGCAGTGAATTTACTGGGGTTACAAAATTTACTATGACAGTACCGCTCTAGTATAAGTTACTCTATGGTAGACGTGAGCACTGTTGACACGCCAGTGACTCGTTGTACGCATACTGTAAAGGGTGTAGAGAACAGTCTGAAAGTGAGACGTTTCGGTCGCGCTTCGCACTCGCTCGGTCAATAAGAATGGTACTCACTGTACTCAATGTTTAAGCCGCACTTCTTATAGTTATTGTCATCTGCGAAGGAAAAGATTCATGGCACAACATTAAAACCAGCAAACACTTAAACAAAAGCCCAAGGGCAATACAAATGGTTCAACTCTTTGTGGAGCATCTCGTGAATTTTCTATCGAGTGACATTTGCATTGCAAAATGTTTTTCATATTTCATGCTCTGAAAGTGGGTCGTTGTTGTTCTAAAAAGTGATACGTTTCTGCTCTAGTGCAGAAAAGTGGTGTATTCCTCTGCGTCCCCGTCCCACGAGCAACTGGGTGCAAACAAAAATTGATTAAAAATAGTGTCTTTATTTCCCCGTCTGGACCAATTAGTAATTGTTCTAATTTTACTAATCCCGCATTGAATCGTTTTTTATCAAAAATGATGTAAGTAAATTGTTAAAATTCTTGATTTCTTTTGTTGAATTGTATTTACTCGATTTCATAAGGCGGGAATCAAAAGGAATACACCAAAAATATTTTTTTAAACCTTATTCTCCTAGCCTCTGACTAAGTACAGTACAGTATCGCTTGCGCTGCGTGCCGCAAGTATCTTGCCTACATAACGCAAGCGATGTAATGCGAATGCATACGCACGCCTTGTGCATTGGCCTTAAATTTACACACGGAAAAACACTTTCACACTTTGTGATCACTAAAGTCCCTAATAGCATGTCTTGGCTTCCTCGGTGGTCCCCGTGTGGTCCTCGGTGGATTCCCGTCTAGTGTCTTCCGTAGGTTCATCTTGAGATGGAGGTTTTTCTTTGCGATGTGCTCGTAGCTTCTTCGCATTCATAAGCGCACTGTAATAGTAGCACACTCAAAATAAGACTAACTATAACCTCTAAATCTCTAGAACAGTCCTGAAAAGTATGTATGTTAATTAAAGATTTGACATTTGGGAACCTCGAGGAACCGCACGGCAGCCATCTTGGAGTGTGTACAGTCAACTGCAGAGAAAAGGCACCCCCCCCTGCATACAAAGTTCTGTAAATTAGTATGGACGTGGGGCACCTTTTCTCTGCAGCTGACTGTACCATCCACATCCAGAGAAACGAGAATTTCTCCAGGATGGTACAGATGTTCCAAGATGGCTGCGGTTCCAAAATATCAAATGGTGTGGACATGAAAAAACCGGACAAGTGCGAGTCGGACTCGCGTTCCAAGGGTTCCGTACATTACACAATTTAAACTATGTATGTTTTATGTGAAACGTGAGTGAAATGTGTAAAAACCCGTAGGGGTCGGATCAAAAACTAAGTAATTAAGTCCGACTCACGCTTGACTGCACATTTCTAATAGGTTTTCGTGTAATCTATAGGTAAAAATCTATTTTGTGTATTTTTTCAAAATTTTAGACCCAGTAGTTTCGGAGATAAAGGGGGGGAATGGTCATATTTTGCCTATTTTCTTGAATAACTTCTAAACTGTTTATCCTAAAATTATAAAAAAAATATATTTGAGATTCTCACCATAAGCTCTTTTATTTGATATGTAACACGATATAGTTTAAAAAAACTTTTTTTTTTAATTTTCTCATTTACTCCCCAAAAGGGACCTTCTGGACCCCCATGTTTAAAATTCATTTGTTTACGTTACATGTTCGTCTTTGGGTCACAAACTTACATATGTGTTTCAAATTTCAACTTAATTGGTCTAGTAGTTTCGAAGAGTCACGCACGAGTGATCCTATAAGGGTTCCGTTTTTTCCTTTTAAGGTACGGAACCCTAAAAAGGACCTTTAAATGATATAGGTACATACTTACCACATTTCAGATATGTCCCAGAGATTTCGAGTCTTGTCTTGTTTCGATTGCGATATAAATAAAGATCTCTCTTGACTTTGATCTTTCGCTGCTAACACGGCTACACGGCCGGAGCCAAAGCTATAATGATACAAGTAGGCGCTAGGCAGTATCTAGGAATTAATCAAAGTAATTATACATTTTCACGGCCGACTACATTTAAATTATTATTTTTATGATAAACTTTTATCTTATATTTACATTGTTATTGCGTTACATCATGGTCTGCAATCTGCATGGTCCGATATGGTTATTAAAGTTTAAATTAATTAGGTACTGAAATAAAACTATGAAAACGGATTATATCGCGTATATTGAATTTATAATACATCCCGACGTTTCGAACCCTTTACAGCGTTCGTGGTCAACGGGTGACAAGGTGAAGTCACCCGTTGAGAACGTATAGTACAGAGATGAAATACAGGGCTCTCCACCAGTAACGTCAGAGCTATCTGAGGAACAAGCCTGCAGTGACACGGGAAGTAATGAGGGTCAGGCTGAGAGTGACCCGCCTGGGCCGCGAAAAGCGGCTCTCCAGACAGAGGCGGAGGGCCCTCTCCCTATCTCCCTACGAGCTGGAGAATCGACCAAGGCTGGACGATGGAGCCCCTGGCGGAGATCATATTGGACTCTTCGTCATCTTCACAGTTCCTTGATGTAAAATCATCGTCCCCCATCACAACCATATCTTCAATAAGAAACCATGGTGAAATTGACGCACCATCGCCCGCTGACCCGGTCCATGTCCTAGACGATTCTGACTCTTGGAGACCTGCCTATGGAGAGAACAGGTACCCAACGATTATGGAAGATGGAAGCAATCACTTCGGGAGTGGATAGACCGGACTCACCCAGGACAAGAAGATGGAAAGAGATGGAGCTCCGTGCTGGGCCTCCCTTGCGCACTAGAGGAAGACCGCCTGCCCCGCCCACGGTACAGCAATGCGCTTTCTGTGGCTATTTCACAAGAAATAGAAATATGATGAGACATCTGAAGACTGTTCACCGAGTTTATAAGCGGTTTGGGTATTTTAAAACCCCGAAGCCGTACGGATACTGCTCGCCCAAGTACGCCCCTCCAAGGGAGTACATTGAACGCTTTAAGCGAGTGAACAGAATCTGGCTAAAAGCGGTACTGAACTGATCAACTACGCTTTCTCGTCGTATTTTCATAAATAGTAAAACTTTTTTTTTTCTTTTCTCTCACTTACAAGTTTAAATTTTTTCCCCTCACTAGCTCGGAAAGCCGTCTATTATCCTTTAAAACAAGCGGGGAAAAACGCATTTTATCCACTAGTGGGGAAAGTAATTTGACCTTGGATGGAGCGTGTTTAAGTAGCTTGACAGATAACAAAACGTAAAACGCTCATAATAATGGTTCGTTCGATATTAATTATCATTAAATAAATGGTTTGAGAATCTAATAAAAAATACCGAATTTAGCTTTATTTAATAATTTTAAGTCATAAACCTTAAAATTCCATAAGAAACGTTAGATTTTTTATAATGATGTTAAATATAATTCTGAACGCACAAGTTGAGTCGATGCAATTTCAAAACGCATCGTTGACATTTCATACGTCAGAACAGAAATGTCAACATTGTCAACAAAATTTTTACTGTTCTTCTCACCGACTCACGTAAAAATCAGAATTTCTAGTGTTTTCTGTTATAATATCGTAAAAAAAATAGTGATTCCAGTGATGAAGATGATCTAACGTCTGTGGATGTTGCACTTTCCTCGCTATAGTGAGGGGAAAAGTTTTGTGTTACACACGGGTGCAAATGTATTTTACTTCTCGTGTGTTGAAACACTCGCTACGCTCAGGATCCTATTTTAGAACCACTCGCTTCGCTCGTGGTTCAACTATAGAATCCTTTCGCTTGCTCATGTTTCAATTCCACACTCGCGGGTAAAATACAACTTTGCACCCTTGTATAACAAATAACTATTCCCGTAAGATTGACTCACGCAGAACTTACTTACAGCTTGCTTACAGTTTTTGTCCTTCCCTACATGTAAAAAACTAGCTCCGATATCGTTTTCAAAGATTTACTCGCACAGATCAGATTTACTTATTTAGATTTAAGACGGTAAAAATACTTGTAGTGTTTCTAAATCCAAAAATATTAAATATGGAATTTGTTCTATTAAAAAATTGTTTCATTATTTATTTTATTTATTTAATCTTTATTGCACAAAAGAAAATACAATCGTACAAAAGGCGGACTTAATGCTATGAGGCATTCTCTACCAGTCAACCTTCGGGCAAAGCAGAGAATTTGTAGGCGGTGCAACATAGTGATTACATATATACAAGTATAGTTAAATATTGCATTATGCTATGGTTTGGATAGATATTATCCTAGAAGTATAATTTCTGTATATGTGTCTAAAAAAAAACACATTATGCATCATATTCTTTTATTATAAAATGGCGACAATCAGAGAAAGTAATTTTACAGCAGCTCGACGAGTGATCTTGCGATATGGAGTATATGGACGTCATTTCGTAAAATTAGCTCCATGCGTTTTTTTTTTGTATTCATAATATATTATCGTTTGAAAACCGGAAAAAATTTAATACTTTTGTAAACCTTCACATTATTTAATTAAAAAATATTTAAAATGTAGAAAAATTTGGAGCGGTTGAAACGCTCATAATTTTTGGCGCGAATTCGACAGAGCGTGACGTCACGCGTTGGACGGTCCAAGTGACGTTTGCTACTAATGACACTTTTTTTAAATTTATTTATATCACAAAAGATAATACAAATAACTTAAAGCTAATATGCGCCACAGAAACTTATAAAAGTTTATGCGTGGTGCAAATACTTATGTGAACTAATCTGTCGAACGCGTGACGTCACGTGACGTTTCGCGCGTTTCGCTCACTAGCTTTTCACGGGCAAATTTTTGTACTTTTTATTTATTATTTTAAGCAGTTAAATGATAATTTAATAACGGAAATGCATTTAACATGATATAACGGTAACAAACTTCCGAATAAAAAATATTTCGTTCAAATATAAACTTCATGCATGAGACTAATTGTGTCGATTTCAAGCAAAAGGTACCATTAAATCATTTTACGGTTTAGACTCACTTGTTGTTAAGACCTATCTTAACAAGTAGCAGATAAGTAGGTATTAGCATACCTAAGTACCTACTTACCTAATCTAGACAGATTAAGTCTCTCAATCGTCCTATGATATGTAAAGGTGACATCTACCGAAACTATTGTGTACTAGTTTAAGTGCTCAATAAGCTGTTAGCTATGTCAATGTATGTAATAGTTCCTAACCAATCCGTAGTGTCATAGTGTGGCGCTGTACTTTACTATATAAGCTTCTACATGTATGTAGACAAGCCTCTTTTTCTAACCAGCCTTCTGTAAAACATTAAATTAAGATATCAGATTCTCTGCTTTCATTTGGTCGCCATTACCTCCAACGCTGAACATAATGGTGACCCCTAGTTTAAATCGCGGTTAATCTCAGTACTTTAAAGCGAATCGCTAGTAAATTTAGTAAAATTTGCGAGCCGGTACGTCGAGGAATCGCCGCGTATCCTGATTTAGGCCGGGAGAGCAACGTTACCACGTAGGCAGCAACCGCGTGGGGCTCCGCCGACCTGAAGAAGCTGAAGAGGTGACTAGGAGGCGACCACACCACTCGATCGAGCGGCCTGAGCCAACGCGACAGGCGCCGACCGA
The DNA here is from genome assembly GCF_947568885.1 of Cydia strobilella. NCBI lineage: Eukaryota > Metazoa > Arthropoda > Insecta > Lepidoptera > Tortricidae > Cydia > Cydia strobilella. Next base: position 9,720,218 of record NC_086064.1, on the reverse strand, counting down.
GCCACCAAAGCGGGACCACGTGCGTGGCACCGCAGCCGCAGCAGGGAACGGCTACCGCAAGTACCAAAGGGACCACGTGGGTGGTACCACACCAGAGGCAGAAGGAGCGCCCAAGCGAGGGCAATCACCAAGCTACGCCACGCGCACGAGCATCAATCGAGAAGGCAAGTGAGCTGGCATTCCCTAACCTATCTACCAAATCTCCCTACCAAATTTAATTGTAATCGATTTATTTCCTACAAATTGTAAATTGTAATCGTTCTTAATCATGTTAGAAACTTCCAAAAACACTCTAGAAGAGTTAGAAATTAGGCAGTTAAAAAATAGACGAGGTGTCTGTAAGCGAAAATTAACTGTATTTAATAAATTTATAGAAAGAATCGACTCAAGTGCATTGACGGCCGAAATAATTGTAGACATAAGCTTAAGACTAGAACAATTACCAAAGTTATACAATGATTTCTCTGAGATACAGGACCGGATCGAGACACTGTGCAGCGACGAAGGGGACATCGAAGCCCACGAGGCCGAGCGTATGTCATTTGAGGACACATTTTACCGACTTAGCGCTAAGGGCAAGCTGCTGGCGAAGGTAGATACCGATTCAACACCAAATGACCATAGTCCGCAAGCCCCGCCGCAGCAACCCCTCGGTGAGTCGATAAAATATCCCGAAATTAGCCTCCCTAGCTTCGACGGAGACCTAACACAGTGGCTGCAATTTCGAGACACATTTGATGCCCTAGTCAACCAAGCTAGCTTAGCACCGATCGTAAAATATAAGTACCTACGCAGTTGTTTACAAGACGGCGCACTTGAGGTAATTAGTTCGCTCGATTTCTCCGAGGACGCGTACATGCTCGCGTGGCAGATGCTTTGTGAACGTTATAATAATCCTAAACGTTTAGTCACCAACCACATGCGAGCCTTGTTCGACGTGGAACCGGTACCGTCAACTCCTTCGGGTCTAAGAGGTCTGTGCGATAATATTTCCAAACATTTGAGATCTTTGCGCTCATTAAATGTACCTACCGAAAATTGGGATCTCGCAATTATTCACATGTTAGTTAAAAAGTTAGACAGTCGATTGCAATCAAAGTGGGAAAACAGTGTTGATTTGAGAAAATTGCCTTCGTTGCAGGATTTCAAAACCTTCCTAAAGAACCGAGCTGACCGGCTGGAAGCGACCAGCCCAGCAGTACCATCGGACGCACCCAGCACTTCCAAGAAGGCCATGGTAACCACGTCCGAACCTATCAAGGTAACCTCCAAACAGTTTAAATGTAACCAGTGTCCGTATTGTTCGAGTACGCATTATATTAATCAGTGTCCAAAGTTTAGTGCATTAAACGTTATCGCGCGCATCCGAGCCGTGAATAAATTACGATTATGCTTTAATTGTTTGTCCGGAACGCATGTCTTAACAAACTGCAGGGCCAGTACATGTCGAGTATGTAAGGGCAAGCATCATACGTTACTACACAAACCAAATACCAACACTCATGTAGGTAGTAACCCCGTACCAACGCGATTACCAATATCAACGTTAATCGACGAACAACCGAGTTCTAGTCAAATCGAGACTACCTTGTCGAATAACACTTTAATCGAAAAACAAATAAACAATGCGCGAAATAGGTCAGTTTTCCTTACAACAGCCCAAGTGCTCGTTAGGGATAAGCAGAACAATGTGCATAAAATGAAGGCATTTTTAGACAATGGCTCGCAAGAAAATTTCATTACCGAAAACGCGGCCAAAAAGTTACAATTAAACAAGGAACAACTTGCCTTAAATGTCATAGGTTTCAATGAAAAAGTGTCTAGCCTTTTAGAATCGTGTGACGTAACATTGCATTCCTTAGACGGAACCTTTACAACGAATTTGTCCTGTTTTATTACGCCTATAATTTGTACTACCAACATTTTAATACCAAACGTGCAACGTTGGCACATTCCGTCGCGTTATAAATTAGCTGATGACGAGTTTAACTTAGCTCAAGATGTAGATTTGCTTATCGGTGGGGAGATATTCTTTGATTTACTTCTTACCGGTAAATACAAGCTCGGGCCCGGATTACCGGTTCTGAGACGCTCGCGATTAGGATGGATAGTCACGGGTTCCGTACAAAAAAAAACCGAGTCTGCCATTCAATGTAAAGTTACAGTAGAAACTCAATTAAAAAAGTTTTGGGAAATAGAGGAGGGTTCCGCACCAAATTTACCCTATGATGAAAAACAATGTGAGGATATATTTCTGAAAACTCACACTCACAACTCTGAGGGTAATTTCGAAATAGAACTTCCATTAAAGCAGCCACCTACCAAGTTAGGTCAATCTAGGCACATAGCATATCGGAGGTTCAAAACATTAGAATCCAAGTTCGAGCGGAACCCCGAATTTAAAGATAAATATGTGAATTTCATGCGCGAGTTCGAACAAGCTGGCCATATGATTCAATTACAAGATAATTATGATGGCCCATGTAATTTTCTACCCCACCAAGCTGTTTTTCGCGACTCCCCCTCAACCCCTATTCGAATTGTTTTCGACTGCTCATGCAGAACTGATAACGGCATTTCTTTGAATGATATCCAATACAAAGGCTCAATAATACAGGACGAACTCATAAATATACTTCTACGATTCCGAAAATACCAATATGTTATTAACGCTGACATACAAAAAATGTACAGATGTATTTATGTTAAACCAAATCAACAATACCTACAATGCATATTTTGGCGGGAAAATACTCACCAACGACTCCAAATTTATATGCTGACCACATTAAGTTTCGGCTTAAAGTCAGCACCACATATTGCAACCAGATGTTTGTTACAATTGTCAAACGAAAACCAACACACATTTCCAGCAGCTGCAGAGGCCATAGCGAACCAGTTCTACATGGACGATTTTATCGCCGGCGGCGACGACGAGAATCAGGTAGCTGAAACTGCATCACAGGTGAACGAGATCCTGCGGGGAGCCAACTTCACGCTGCGGAAATGGAAGTCCAATTCCGAAGTCATCATAAAACGGGTGAGCGAAACACACACACACCAGAACACACACACAACCGAATTTGGAGATAAAACACATAAGGTCCTGGGTTTAGCGTGGTCTAGTGACTCAGATGAGCTTATGTATACCATTAAAGAAAACCAAATTTCACACCCAATCACCAAAAGAAAGGTACTAGGGGTAATTTCGTCCATTTTCGACCCCCTAGGCTTGACGGGACCAGTAATTGTAGTAGCCAAAATATTTATTCAAAAATTATTTAAGGCTCAATTAGATTGGGATACCGAATTAACACAAGACTTGATCCAAGAATGGAACACATTCTATCGAGACTTGTTTTTATTAAACCAATTGAAAATTTCGAGATGTACAGTCATACCCAATTATGTAACGATACAAATTCATGGGTTCTGTGACAGTAGTATTAAAGCCTATGGCGCTGCCATCTATATACGATCAAGCGATAGAGTAGGAAACGTACAAGTTCACCTACTTTACTCAAAATCAAAAATAAGTCCAATACAACCCCAAACTATTCCAAATTTGGAACTTTGTTCCAGTTTACTGCTCGCGACACATGTCGACAAAATAAAACGAGCATTAAAATGTGACGTTTCCGGAATCAACCTGTGGTCAGATTCAAAAATAACATTATGTTGGATAAAAAATAGTAACCCTAAATTAACTTGTTTTGTTAGTAACAGAGTCACAAAAGTATTATCACTTACAAACAAGCACGAGTGGTCATGGGTCCGCTCGGAGGATAACCCCGCCGACCTTTTGTCCCGAGGGGTAGCACCAGGCAAGCTGGAAACCAACCAGTTATGGTGGTCTGGGCCGGCGTGGTTGACCCAAAGTCCGGACACATGGCCGACCCACGATTCTGAGTCACTAAATCATGCACCCGAGGCCGAGAGCGACGTAAACATAACTCTCACCTTGGCTATTAGCACAGAATCTAACGACACGATACAATATCTTTTCCACAGGTGGTCAAGCGATAAAACACTTATTCATGTATTAGCATACATACTTCGATTTATATATAATACAAAAAATAAAACTCGAACAATTAATCCAAATAATAAATTATCAGGACCATTGTCCGTAGAAGAATTAAAAAAATCGGATCACGCATTAATTAGACATGCACAAATGGAATCATTCCCACACGAATATAAATTATTGCAAAACAATAAACCGGTTCTTAACAAATCAAAAATATTATCTTTACACCCATTCATGAAGGACGGACTCGTTCGCGTAGGCGGACGAATCGGTCTTTCGCATTATGCATATGAAAAAAAACATCCTTTAATATTAAGTCACGAGCACGCGCTTACCAAACTACTGATGGCAAACGCACATATACGTACTCTGCACGCTGGCCCTCAGTTATTACTTTCAACTATTCGCGAGCGCATCTGGCCAACAAAAGGTAGGATGTTAGCCTCGAAAATTGTAAATAAATGCGTTCCGTGTTTTAGAGCAAATCCAAAGACTACTAACCCTATAATGGGAAACTTACCCCCCTCAAGGGTAAATCCTTCCCCCCCCTTTGCTATCACGGGTATCGATTATGGAGGACCTTATAACATTAGAGATAGGACAGGGCGTGGTTACAAGGTCTCTAAGTGCTATATAGCAGTGTTTATTTGTTTTGCAACAAAGGCAATTCATCTCGAATTAATTACAGGGCTCGAGTCAGCCAATTTCCTGGCGGCGCTGCGACGATTCATCGCCAGGAGAGGTAAACCGAAGGAGTTGGTGAGTGACAATTCAACAACCTTTCATGGGGCTAGTAACGAGCTAAAAGATTTACAAAAATACCTACAGGACAGCTCGAGCGAGCTAGTATCTCATTGCGCAGACGAGGGCATAAAATGGAGTTTTATTCCTGTCTATACACCTCATATGGGGTCCCTATGGGAATCTAGTATAAAACTTACCAAATATCATTTAAAAAGAGTGTTAGGGTTATCTTTGTTAACTTACGAACAATTTGTATCAATCCTATATCAGGTAGAATCTATGGTAAATTCTAGGCCACTATGTCCCTTACCTAGTTCAAATCCTGACTATCCTGTCCTTACGCCAGCTCACTTTTTAATTGGAAAAGCACCAAATTCACTTCCGGACGAAGATTATAACCATGTACCAAAGAACCGATTAACTCACTATCAACTTTTGCAACAAATCACGCAGGACTTCTGGCGGCGCTGGTCACGTGACTACATCGGAACGCTGCAGGAACGCACGAAGTGGAGGAGCGCGCGCGGCCCAAGCCTCGCAGTCGACACCGTCGTCCTGGTACGAGACGAGCGTCTGCCGCCCTGCCGGTGGAGGCTGGGCAAGATCGTCGCGACGCAGCCGGGCCGGGATGGCGTCACCAGGGTGGCCGTCATCCGAACCGCCAGAGGGGACATCCAACGCGCGTTCAATAACATTTGTCCATTACCTACTTCGGGTGAAGTCATATAAGTAGTAAATACCTACCAACAGTACCAACCTAATGTAAAGTTCAAATAATTATAACTAAGTGTCTAATAAGTATAATTAAGTACCTAAATTACCTTACTTACCTAGTACCTATGTACATAATTAGAATACCTACTCCCTATTTAAAATAAAAATCATTTCCTATTGTTGTTTCATTTATAAGAATGGGCACAGATCTAATTAAAATTTAAGTAATTACCTAACTATAACTCGTAACAAAGAACTCTGCCCATCCTTACTGATAGGTAAAATGTATAAAGCCTATTCTTTGAAATACCTAATGTTACTCATAAAACATTAACTATTTCAAGGGGTGGCAAAATGTTAAGACCTATCTTAACAAGTAGCAGATAAGTAGGTATTAGCATACCTAAGTACCTACTTACCTAATCTAGACAGATTAAGTCTCTCAATCGTCCTATGATATGTAAAGGTGACATCTACCGAAACTATTGTGTACTAGTTTAAGTGCTCAATAAGCTGTTAGCTATGTCAATGTATGTAATAGTTCCTAACCAATCCGTAGTGTCATAGTGTGGCGCTGTACTTTACTATATAAGCTTCTACATGTATGTAGACAAGCCTCTTTTTCTAACCAGCCTTCTGTAAAACATTAAATTAAGATATCAGATTCTCTGCTTTCATTTGGTCGCCATTACCTCCAACGCTGAACACTTGTTTTAGTCACTCGCGCGACATGTTTCGGAGAGCCTAGGTCTCGGCGCGCGGCAGCGGCAGTACGCAATACACGGTCGTCGTGAACGCTGCTCGCACTATTAGTGCTTGAGAAAGGAGACCTAGGCTCTCCGAAACATGTCGCGCGAGTGACTAAAACAAGTGAGTCTAAACCGTAAAATGATTTAATGTTAGTATGTCTCACAACAGTTTAAATTCGATCAAATACTTTGTCGCTTGCCATAAGGTCGCTTGGACAGGTTATTTGTATAAAGATACTAGCAAATTTCGTCCTTATGATATTGCCAACAATTGTGGTACGTTTTACTTAAAAACGTCAAAATTATTAATAAGATGGTATAGAGCTTAGAAAATAGCTCTAAATAGTAAAGTCCTGGATTTATACCGTGTTGCGTGAATCTATTAGTTAAATACACACCAGCGAACTTCAATTTACTCTTTCTTATTCTAGATACCACTGCCCTCGCGGCTCGCCATCGCCCACACTGTTAACCGTCCATCGATGGACCTTACTTATGCCTCTTGTAATAAGGTCCATCGATGGAAAGATTGTACTTCTTGATATGGACAGTAGCAGTAACGTGTCCTTTTACCTTCCGACTCAATCGCTGCTTGTTTCCCCTGTATGAGTTTGTTCATGTTTTCTCAAAGTACTCGAAGTCGTAAACATCCTTTTACACACTCCGCACGAATATGGCTTCTCGCCAGTATGTATTCTCATATGACTCTTTACAGTACTGCCCTGTGTGAAAGTCTTGTTGCATATCTCACAGGAGTATGGTTTCTCGTTCCTGTGGGTACGCTCGTGTCTCCTCAGAGTGCTATGTTGTGAGAACTGCTTCTTGCATACTTGACAAATGTAAGGCTTTTCATTGGTGTGCGTTCGTTCGTGTGATTTTAAGTTGGAATGTTGTGCGAACAATCTGTCGCACATTGCGCACTGGTAAGGCTTCTCCCCTGTATGGGTTCTTATATGGTTTTTTAATATAGCCGACTTTTTGAACAACTTCCCGCATATTTGGCACGTGCGCGCTTTTATACTCGCCTCTAGGCTCTCGCGTGGCTTCGGCAGTTCTCCGGTGTGCTGTCGCTCGTGTCTTTTCAAAGTGGTAGATTCGGCAAACTGTTTATCACACATCGCGCAAGAATATGGTTTTTCACCCGTATGGCAGCGTTCATGTCTTTTTAGATCGCAAGCCCGAATAAACGATTTCATACATACATCACAGGCGAAGGGTTTGTCACCCGCATTGGCCGTCACATATTCCTTGATATTGGTTGATCGTTTGTATTTCTTCACCTGTGAGGCTATAGGTTTCTCGCCATGCATGATCCGTTCGTGTCGCCTTAAAGTGGTTGATTCCGAGAACAGTTTTTGGCATATCTTGCAGGAATACGGTTTTTCCCCCGTGTGCGAGCGCTCATGCCTTCTCAAATCGCCGGATTTGATGAACCCTTTCTTACAAATGTTGCAGGGGTAGGGCCTCTCACCGGTGTGGCACCTCATGTGTTCCTTTAATTTGGTGGAGTCTTTAAAGTTCTTGGTACATATATGACAAATGTGTTCTTTCTTCGGTTTCCGTCGCGAGGCCGGCGCCCCCGCGCTTCCTTCCTCTGAAACAAGTCATGCGACTTTGATTTGTTAAGCAAATATCCTAGTTAAACAAAACAACTTTCAATAAAATGAAAAACAAAACATAAACCTATGTCAAAAACGTACTTTTTTTTAAAACTATTTTTGCACAAAAGCACCATGATTCCCATGAAAATTGTTTCTTAAAATGTTTTTTTTATTACTTAAATGTTATCCGCGATCCCCGCACCTCCGTCCGCTCAGTGCTTGGCGAGCTGCGTTCGGAGAAGGGCCTGAACTCACGGCGCCTTAAAACAGTTTGAAAATGTATTGTTTTCACTTATGACAGGTAGTTGGTAAAGAAGTTGCGCGTAGATTTACTAGTAGAAGGCAGCCGGGATTAGGAACTAAAACACTTGTTATATCTACCTACTTAACATAATATAATTCAAATTTATTTTATATCAAGCAGAAACATCTACGAACGATGCTATTAAGCTTAGAAACAAATTAAAAGTGGACAAATTCACTGTCTTGGGTGGGACTTGAACCCACGACCACCGGATTGCTAGCCTGGTGCTCTTCCATCTGAGCTACCAAGCCCAATACAGCGACCCGGTTTCAAGCCTCGCCAAAGACAATGAATTTGTCCACTTTTAATTTGTTTCTAAGCTTAATAATATAATTCAGTTTCATGCAGCCAAGCTTCAACTGGTCCGTAACTGACCGTAACACAAGGGCTTATTAGATTCATCCGGCACATCGGACCTCAGACCCGACATCGGATGTCAAATAATGGGTTGTACGTTGTTTCATAGGCTACATTTTTATAGAATTTCGCTTAATATAAAATGATTCAAATATTATTAGTTCATTGAATAATCACTTCGCAGAATACTTACCTTGTAGAACTTTTAATCGTAGATTTTTGTTGCAAAGAAAATTTAGTTTCGATATTCATTTCATAGAATTTCTAATCATATATTCTTTATCCTTATATTATTTAGTTCATGTAAACTTTTTACCAATACATATGTTTTATAGAATTATGTTTCTCATAAACAAAATCGCATATTATCATTTCATAGAAAAATCCATTCGCAGAATACTTATTTTGTAAAAAAAATTAAGTATAGATTTTAGTTGCTAAGAAATTCTAATGTTTGGATATTCATATTATACAATTTAGATTATTATTACATAGATTTAGATATGTATTCTTATTATAATATACGAGACACTAATTAAAATATAACTTCTGTTTGTAAATCAGTATCGTACAATAAAATAAGTCGGTTTTGCTCGCAGTTCTAACCTAACCTAACCCACTTTTCTTAGTAACTTTTCGGTTCTGTAAGGGCCGCAATTCTAACCTAACCTAACCTACTTCTCTGAACGATTATATCGATGAATAAATAAAATAAAGACAAACAGTTTTCTTTAAAACATAATCCTACTGTTTGATAATTTTATTGAATAAAATAATAAAATTTTAAAATTCGTTTCTATGAAATATGTTGCATTGTAGTAAATAGGTGTTGAAACAAGAATATTCGAAATACAAGGACCAAATATTATATGAAACAGTTTCTTGTGAAACGAAATTCTGTGAAATTTGTGTCTGGGAAACAAGAATACCCCAAACAAAATTCTACTGTTTGATAACTTTGCTAAATAAAAAAATGAGATTATAAAATTCATTGAAATGTGTTTCTGTGACATATGTTTCATTCAAGTAAATAGTCTTTGAAACAAAAATATTCGAACTTAATATACAAGGACCAAGTATTATACGAAACATTTTCTGTGAAACAAAATTATATGAAATTTCTGTCTGCGAAACAAGGGATCACCCAAATAATGTTAACGATGTTCAGATATTTCGTGAAACGACGTCGGATCCAATGTGCCGGATGGATCTAATAAGCCATAATATATACTAACGGTAGCAAAGATCATCGAATAGACGTATAGTTACCTTGCGGCTTGACCCTCTGCGTGTGCACCTGCATGGTAAGGGGCTCCAGTACTAGCATGAGCTCGCCCCGCCCTCCGCTGCCCCCGGACGCTCCTGCAACCCCCTCTGTGGTCTGCTCAGACGAAACTCCGACCCCACCTGCCAAACAACACTCTGTTAATATTATAAATTAGTATTTTAGACAATCTTGATATAATAGAGAGCTTTTCAGTCGATTACTGTGTTTAAGCAACGAAGCTTGCTGAGTTGCTTAAGTAAGGTACGAGATTGAAAAGCTTGATTATATCACTTAAAATAAATATTTGAGTGGGGCACAAACGTGATTTTTAGGGTTCTGTACCCAAAGGGTAAAAACGGGACCCTATTACTAAGACTCCGCTGTCCGTCTGTCTGATGTCCGTGATAGCTAGACAGTTGAAATTTTCACAGATGACGTATTTCTGTTGCCGCTATAACAACAAATACTAAAAAGTACGAAACCCTCGGTGGGCGAGTCCGACTCGCACTTGTCCGGTTTTTTACCTTTTTTTGCGTAATGGTATACGGAACACTTGCGCGAGTCCGACTCGCACTTGGTTGGTTTATTTTTTTCATTTATTTCATGCAAAAACCATGGTCACAAAGTTAATAAAAATGGAAGATCAGCTGGAGAAATTAGGGCTCTCTTTCCATTACGTATCTGGGATACAAAAACATGGCTTATAGGGTTTATCCGTTAATTAAGTCACACGAATTTCGAGGTTTTTTGACCCCTACCACCCTTCTTGTCACACTTGGTCACATTTGGCAAACCATTTTTCAATGTAATCGGCAGATCAAATTAAGTATTATTAATATTTATTCAAAATATTTTTGTCAAAAGAAATATTAGTAATTCTATAACCCAAAACTGATTAGGAAAGAAAATTAAATGAATAAAAACGATTATCGTTCATTATGATTATCGATCATTGTGAGGAAACCGGACTAATCCAATTAAGGCCTAATTTCCCCTCTGGGTTGGAAGGTCAGATGGTAGTCGCTTTCGTAAAAACTAGTGCCTACGTCAATTCTTGGGATTAGTTGTCAAGCGGACCCCAGGCTCCCATGAGCTGTGGCTAAAAATGCCCGGATAACGCGAGGAAGATGATGATGAAAAACGATTATCGTTCCGAAAACTTGTTATTTAACTGTACAGCAAATAAAATAATTTAAATAAGTTAAAGTGACATCACAAAGTTTGTGACTCCCCCTTCCCCTTGTCACAACATGTCACATATTCTTGACCCCCCCCCCCCCCCCTAAACATGTGATGTAATTAATGGATGACCTGTTATATAGCATTTACAACAACTTACCATAAAGATTGTGGTCTTCATCAAACTGCGATTGCTCCAGCTCTGGTGGCTCAAGCTTGACCACATGATCCGAGTACAGGCCGGACGACTCATCTGTCCCATCATTGGGGACGCCGTCCTCACCATACGGGATGCTGTGTTCACACAGGGGCTCCTCTTTCACGTACACCTCATATGGACCCTCATATTCCACTTCCACCTTTACAAACACTGCCAAATGATAGAATTAAATGTTTAATATTTATTGAAAATTTTAGCCTTAATTTCCATTAAATCATAATTTAAGGCTAAAATTTTTAAGACATGATCTATAAGTTATTGCAACACTGTTTGCGATCAGTATGGATCAAATTAAAACCAAGGACAAGGACACAGTGTCTTAAGAGATACCATCAAACCTCGTTATCAATGTTGTATTCATCACTACAATTTATAAAACGAAGTCCTGTCCGTGTCTGTCTGTTTGTATGTTCGCGAGTGAGTTTCGCGACCTAAACGCGTAAAGGGGCCCACTGACTATCAGTCCGCCGGACGATATCGGCCTGTCAGTTAGAACAAAAATTTGACAGTTCCGAATAACTGACAGGTGGATATCGTCCGGCGGACTGATAGACAGTAGGCCCCTTAAGTGCCTAGTAACATGATTCTTCACATCGCATAATTTCTTTGATGCGTAAGAGTATTATTATGGCTGATTTAAGTAGAATAATTGTAAAAGGAGCAAACGACTACTCGAGTGGCGACCATGGGGGGAAGAGCGTCCTCAAAGTAGACCCCAGATGCGCTGGGACAACGACATTAAGAAGACTGTGGGGAAACAGTGGCTCCAAGTCGCACAGAACCGCGACGAATGGCGCAAAATGAAGGAGGCCTACACCCAAAGGGTAGAAAAAGGCTAAAGAGAGAGAGAGAGAGAGAATTGTAAAAGCACAGAGAAACTTGAAATTCTATAGATAGGAGAGAACCATAGCACAGGGCGGACACATAATAACATGAAAAACCACTTGCATTTCTATGTGTGAACGGCACGTTTGTACACGCGGCATGCGTCCTTGTGTGAGTAAGTTGCTTAAAAACAGTACTGTGCGGTCGGCAATCAGATCGTCAATCTGGTGTCGCGGGGCGAGGTAATTCGAATCGGGGCGGGGCGGTGCGTGGCCGTTTTGTATGATAATACTATTACCTATTCTGTGACCTACTAATTGATGAGAATTACATCCTAACTATGGGTTTCTCCGAGAACAGATGATAGAGAAGTATAAAGAGTTCAATAGGAACCTATACGTCGCCTTTATAGATTATAGCAAGGCATTTGATAGCATCAATCACAGCGCAATCTGGAATGCATTGAAACAGCTTAATGTGGACCAAAAATACATTAATATTATAAAGAATATATACGCGAAAAGCACCAGCCGAGTCAAGCTGGAGACAAGAGGGAAACAGATAAGGATAGAAAGGGGAGTCCGACAAGGAGATCCTTTATCACCCAAGATCTTTATTGCTGTCCTGGAAATCATATTTCGGAATCTCAAATGGGAATCAAAAGGCATCAATCTGGAGGGCCAGTTAATAAACCATTTGAGATTTGCAGACGACATAGTCATAGTAGCTGAAACTGCAACAGAACTAAGAGTGCTTATAAACCAACTAGACGAAGAAAGCACCAAAGCAGGCTTACAAATGAACACAAATAAAACCAAAATAATGACAAACAGCAAACAAATACAAATAAATATCAATGGCAACAACATAGACTATGTAGACCAATATATATATCTAGGAAAGCAACTGTCCTTTACAACAACAAACAGCGAAGAAGAGGTAGAAAGGAGAGCCAACATAACCTGGAGGAAATTCTGGTCACTGCAAGAAATCCTAAAAGGCAAATACAGCTTAAACCTAAAAAAGATAGTGGCAGATACATGCCTTCTACCGAGCCTGCTCTATGGGTGCCAAACATGGACTTTTACAGATAAAATAAAGAGAAAGATAAGAACCACCCAAAGAGCCATGGAGAGGAGCATGCTCAACATAAAAAAGATACAAAAAATAAAGAGTACATCTATAAGAGAAAAAACAAAGTTACAAGACGCACTAACTCAAGCCCTCAAATTAAAATGGCGGTGGGCAGGACACATCGCACGGTACAAAGACCATAGATGGACAATATTGGCAACGAAATGGAAAGGCCCAAGTGGCAAAAGGAAAGTAGGAAAGCCATATAAACGATGGCTGGACGATATAAAAGAAATTGCAGGGAAAGACTGGCTAAACAAAGCGGAAGACAGGCAGAAATGGAGAGAATTGGAGGAGGCCTACACCCAAAGAGGGGTCCAAATTAAATAAATAGATAGTAAATAGAATACATAAACCTAACACTAACTACTAACTATAAGAAACTTACTAACCAATATGCTAAAACTTCTAATGTAAAACAACTGTAAATTGGAAATAAAAGGCTTTTTATTTTTATTTATTTATTTATTTATTTATGGGTTTCTCCTATCACAACTGGGCAAAACAAACTTATTTTAGTTGATAGTAACCACATTACACGAATAAGATTTTGCGAAACGCGATTTCGTCTGAGAGGTCATCACTTAAAGCTAGAAAGGCATAGGTCTCACAGTAACCCTTACAAACACTTTCTGAGCAACCGAGTAGTAAGGGCTTGGAACAAACTCCCGGAAGACGTAGTTTCAGCACAAAATGTGAACCAGTTTAAAAATAAATTAGACAAGCATAACACTACATCTAATACTCGTTCATGATAACTATATCTTTATGATTACTGGATACAGGCCATATCAGTTGCCATAACTGCCTGCCTGCTTATTAAATAATAATAATTACATAACAGCAAACTTCTCCAAAGGGCCTCTACGTGTTGGATCTGTATCCCCACGAACGCCTATTAAATGACCGGGATGTATATACCCGTGAGTTTATATGAGATACAAATAATAATAATAATAACATACCCGGTTCCGTGCAATCCTGAGGCTCCTCTTTCACGCGTGCTTCCAATGACATGCCGCTGCCACTTTCCTCTACACCTCACTAAACAATCCAGTGATCTATGTTCCACACAATCTGCGTCGGGACGCTCTGTGCTGTGACTATAATAGCTTCTGCACAGTATAGCATACATATAGTTTTTGGTGACTATAGTAAATCCTGTTACTCGTGTGATTGAAGTTCTTAAGTGTGTAGGCGAGGCAATAAACAAATGGAATAATAAGATATTTACGATAGCACCCAATGGCTACGCTACAATATGGTTACATACAATAAGAAAAGAATAGAATTTGATAATTTGACGTTTGGTTTGACGAGGCGCTGACAGATGACAGTAATTAATTTATTTATTTCATACAGATGACAGTCAAAAATTGAAGTTGCCATAGTAAAATTACTGCAATTATTCTGCGTAGACTTTACACTATCCAAATAGTTCGTTGGTGAAGCCGTTTCCGTTAATAGAAAAAAGCAGCAAAAATGTACACGCGGTGACAAAATTGTTGATCCATTTAACAACGTCTTCAGCCTAGGAGGATATAACCAAACGGAGCCGCCACGTCCTGTACAAAAAGCATGCCAATTTTTGTGGGGGAGAGGAACGTCAAATGTATACGTAACGTCAAAATAGCCATGTCAGATAAACGTCAGTCCATAAATTGTGTATGACCATTGGCCGACTATTTTCGACAGAGGGGAATGCCTGTTTATTACTACTCCGTTTGTGGTTTGGGGCGTTTGGTTATATCCTCCTAGTCTTCAGCCCTCTGATCTGAGCAATGAGGGCTAACGCGTATGAATTCACCGCCAGGGGCGCTAGTGTATGTAGTGGTCTTTTCCATAGTTCGAAATGTCAAATGTCACTTGTCACTTCAATGACTGACAGCTGTTCTTTAGTCTTTTGGACAACAGAGGCGCCCACTGGTGAGCAAAAAAACGATAGCCCTCATTGGGATTTTCATGCACGGCCTGGCAACACTGAGAGTCTGTCAATGTCATTAACGTCAACCAATGCCAATTTGCCAATTGCCATTTGCCATTCTCAAACCAGCCCAAAATAGGAAAGTGATATATTTTATAGTAAAAATAACCATGTAGCCAGAATATAATACTCTGCTTAACTCTGACTCTTCCACTAAAAGCCCTAGAAGCTGTTATCTCCAAAAGTATAGTATAATATTGTGGTTACATACGGCTTTTGTAACTCGACAAATCGATGAAGTTGTCATTATATCGCGCTCCGCGTATAACGTTACTGTTGCCTTCAACGCAGGCCTCTAGCCCAGCAGCCAGCAGTCCAGACTGACCTTCCGAATATTTTCGAGACATTGAAGGAAGACAGTTTCTTGTGACGGAGGAGGACTGGAGGTCGAGGCAGTATATATGTCTCAGGAGGCGGCGGGCGTGGAGAATCCTGAGTGTGTTATTGTGGAAGGTCAGTTTTATGATATTAACTATAATATTTCAGTTATTCTTGATAATCCGGAACTTTATGGTATGGTATACTTACCCATTAATCTAAATAAGGGCCATAGTTAGTATAGGAGTTCCATACTACTGTGAACTGAAACTGGGGTGCTTCAGGGATTAAGTAATTTTCCTTAAAAACATTGCCTGTTAGGTCATGCTACAGTAAATCATAATTGACAACAGAACTGTAAGTAAAACCATAACAGTTTATTTGAGATTTCCAAAAATAAAGAAAGTCTTTTATAATAAGGTTTTCTTATCCTTATATAAAAATAACATTTTTTATTGCAGTTAGATTTGTATTTTGTGGTTGATGATCGGCTTATTCAAACCTGTTCTTTAGAAAGAAAGTAGCCTCTATAAAATCTCCCGGCCTGCAAAGTTGACCGTGAGTTCTGATTTCAGAAAGAAATGGTTCTGAAGATGAGTTTAAATATGAAGTGGCCCTGGAGCCAGGGTGTGCAGAGTTGCCTGTGGACAGTACTGCAGGTAAGATGTACTCACAGATCATCTCAAATACAAAATACAAAATATATTTACATATATGTATATACAACTTGTATAATACTAGTAGTAGTAATACAATTAATGTGTACAAAGGCGAACTTATCTCTTTAAGGGATCTCTTCCAGCTAAACTTCAAGCAACTGAGAGAGATAAATAGGAAATGGTAGTCAAACTAATAGTTGTACAAGATGGCACAATTTAAAAGAGGTAGCTAACCCTAGAAACTTAACTAAATATGATGCGTTAAGTGCAAAAGTATCTTTATAACTATAGAAAATATGTACCTACATATCCATAAATATACCTCGTCCGTTCGTAAGTTTTGAGACGAATGTAAACTCAAATAGTTCGATTACTGAAGTGTTATACAATTGCATTCGTATTTTTGTTAGGCAACTGAACTTTAATTCATTAGAATAAATTGAGTTTATTTTAAATGGCCTTCTGTATTTTTAATTATAGTCATTTAATATGTTGGCATTTAAATCATAACAACACTATGAATTTGGCAATCATGGCTGCGATACAATTCGCAACCCCGCAGTGTCAGGGAGCTTGATCTCCCTATATAGGGACGTATAACGTACGTAGGGGCGTATATACGCGTTATGCCAAAAATGCCTTAAGTACATCATTTTGGAAAAGATCTGATTGGTACTCTTCAATCTGCTGGATCGATTTCTATCAAACATAGCTAAGCACCACCGCAAAAAAACTCGCTTTCACGTAAAAAACGCATCGAAGTTGGTCCATCCGTTGGAGAGCTACGATGCCACAGACAGACAGATAGACATTGGCGCGTCAAATATAACACCCCTCTTTTTGCGTCGGGGGTTACGCGAAACTCTGCGTAGGGGGCGCCACTACCACAATCTGAGGGTCTATGAAGAAACAAGAAAATAGACATTTCGTTATCTAACATTCCTGTCACTCTTGCATATTCGAGCGATAAATAAAATGAAATAAAAATCAAATTAAAAAGCTTTTATTTTGGATTATATCCATAGAAGACTTAATACTACCAAACACACCTATTACACAATGAAATAATAAATTAAATAATTACACAATTAAAAAGAGTTCATATTATTAAAATTAAATGAAAATTAAATTCAATTTAAATGAAAATTAAATTACATATTTAAAAGTTACATTTGGTGTATCGTGTAAAGAGGCAGATAGCGAAATTTCGTATTCGCTTTTCCCGGTAGGTCCTCTGTAAACAAAGCGCCTTGTTGCATCAATGTCATATTTTAATATCTCTGAAAACTTGTCAAAAAAGTCTTTTTAATTGTACCTCGATATGTGAATTAGGAAACTATAGGTCTATAAAAAATCAATTTGTAGCTATTAGCTAAGTTGCTTATGTTTATTTTAAGACTGTTTGTTTCTCAATAAATAATAATAAAATATTAAAAAAAGTCACTTTTTCTTTAATATATGACATCTATTACAGTTTTTGTCAAAAAACTGTTAAAGGCACAGTATGTTCCTCTATTGGCTGAATTAAGGGGCTAGTGCTGCACTCTAGTGGCAGAACATGGCAGTAATATGCCCTAATGCATTTACGTGACACGGCCCCGTGCTGACATTTTGTGAATTCTGTGGTTGTTTTTCATTATTTAATTTAGAAATAGAAATGTTTATTTGCCAGAATACGTTACAATTAGGTCTTAAAACTTTTTTAGCATCAGTATTCAGTCAACATTAATATGCAAAATGTCAAAAAAACGTGTCTTTCTGTGAGTGTGTGTGTGTGTGTGTATGTTTACATCAATAACATATGATTGTTTGTGCAGACGAGGAGGCAGAAGACCCTTTAAGGATGGAGAGCGGGTCGGAGGGCGCCGACGAGTACAAGTTCGAGGTGGCCGTGGAGCCCGAGTGTGTGCTCGTGCCCGTCGAGATCGAGAGCTTTCACGGTTATTTGCTTTTTAATAGTTTTTACAGTACACCTGGTGCTGCATTATGACACCAGGTGCTATATAATAATAAGCACATTACGTAACTACGTCAAGAATTTAAGGGGCCATATCTATTGAAAAACGTGCTACTATTGTGCAATAGATACCATAATACGACGGTGCGCGTTGCAGAGTCTGCCATCTTGTGGCCTAAATCGGAAACATAAACTGTACATTGACACCTCACGACAAACCATGTGCTGCCTTCTACAGTTCACGTACGGTTTATTGTGCATTGTAGATTTTGCCATCTTGTGGGCTACATTGGAAGCTTAAATTTGACATGTACGCTAATAAACAAGGGCTCCTGTGCTGCCCCCTACATTTCATGCACGTTGCTCACTACTCAGGGCTCTTAAAAATCATGGGCCGAGATTGACTTGTCTAATACCACGTCGGCGACAAACAAGCATGTTGCCCGCCTGATGGTAAGCGGTTACCGTAGCTTATGGACGCCTGCAACTCTAGGCCACATGCGCGTTGCTGACCCTTATGACTTTTCGAGATTGGTCTCATATGACCAGTTTTGACGAATCCTAAAATTTATGAAGAAAGGTCATAAGAAGGCAGAAGTGTTTAAAAAAAGGAAATGTTTTAAACTAATTACAAACCTAAGTATTTTGTTCTAAATTAGTTTTCAATTAGTTATTCTTCATTAAGTCCTATATAAAGTTATCTCTCCCTCTCTCTCACTGTCTCCTTCTCTTGCTCTCTCTCACTCTCAAGTTGGTATAGTCTCTTTATTTTAGTCAAAAACTACCCCTCTCAATTCCTATTTTGTTTCAGACAAATCTCGCCCCTCCATGCTCCCGCTTCGCGATCACGACACCGTCGACACCACAAACTCTGAAGAGGAGCTGCAGGAAACTTACACTGACTCTCCACAAAACGCAGAGAACGCCTGTGACAACTGCGGCAGAGCATACGCACACAAACGTAGTCTTATTCGTCACATGGTGATATGTCTGCCTGGGACGACGCCTAACCCTAATATAATCAGTCAAAGCACAACGAGGGCAAAGAAATTTACCTGCGAAATATGCCAACAGACTTGCGACGATTTTGATCATTTAAAGAGTCATATCCGAAGCCACACAGGAGACAAACCATTCACATGCGAAATTTGCAACAAAGAATTCGCTCTTTTATACTATCTGAAGAAACATAAGCGTGTTCACGCCGGGGAAATATCGTGTGAAGTATGCAATAAAGCATTTGCGACACCTAGCCATTTAAAACGACATCAATCAACCCAAAGGTGTGCAAAGACATTTTCGTGTAAACTATGTGACGAGAAATTTGCAACGACAAGTAGTTTTAATATTCACCAGCGAACTCACACTGGTGAGAAAATATTCTCTTGCAAGAGTTGTCTGAAGAAGTTTACGAGCTCGAGCAACTTGAGGATACACGAGTATATTCACACTGGTGAGAAGCCGCACAAGTGCGAGTTCTGCAGCAAGCGGTTCACGCAGGTGAGCACTCTGAACAACCACCGGCGCATACACACAGGTGAAAAACCATACTCATGCGAATATTGCTTGAAGAAGTTTGCGTTTTTAGGCAACTATAAGGCACATAAACTTATTCACTTATAATAACGTTAAAGTCGGTTAAGAAATGAAATATTGAACAAAAACTTTAATATATATAATATATAATGGATGGCGGTCAAAAGGCTAATAAGTATAAAAATAATGAAATGTATTATTTATGAAAAATAAATAAAGAAGCTTTTTATATTTCTGTTGTTTATTCTTTCATTCATTTCATTCTCACTATGCCTTCAATATTGTGAATAAATACAAAGTTTTAAAACAATATGCCGACTACAGATTTTTTTCATACAAAGCCTCCCTAAATCTTAGTAGTAGAGGGTTATAAAATGGCCTATATTATCCATAACCATAAAAATGATTGATAATTCATTTATCAAATCCGGGGTCATACTATAACCGTCATAGACATACGTATAGTATTTTTCATAGCAGCATAGCTTGGATACGGTGACAGCTGTCATCTAGATACAATATATAACCTTAAAACGCACATGTTTGTTTGACGGCTGGTCTGGTCTAGTCCATTTCGCACCGCTGTCACATTTCGCAAGACAGAACGGGAAAGACCATGTGCGCCAATTTGTCGATTTTTATTTATTTTAAAAACGTTGCCTCACAATATCGAAATTCGACGCGCCGCGTAATAGTCTGGAGCAGGCTTCAGCCCTCACTTCAGCCTTAGGACTTTCATGTCAATCTTTCATCTCGTTCGCACTTGTGCTAGCGACACACCGTTTCGTTCTTCCCGGTTTCCTTTTCACTCAGTCAAGCGCTCGCTAATATTTGATACATTAATATTTGATATTACAAAACTTATAAGTTATAATTAATTAATAAACACAAATTAAAGATAAAGATAAAAGATATTTATTCGTGACGATCACAACACAAGTACGAACATGTACAGACAACAACAGCAAGGAAAGAAGAAATCCTCAAGTGTGCATCACGAAATGGACCCAACTCAGCATAATGCTAGCTATAAAGCCAGCGCTATATTATTAATATATTTTTATGACAACGAAAATATGCGCTTGCAGGCGTCAGCTTAAACTCTTCGAACCATAGACATGCCACCGCATGCCGCCACACTACTCCACTACTCCCTCGCTGAGATCGTCGAGCTAAATAAAGATTGTTTCCGTTGTACCATATATCATTTTCGTATATATTGATTCTAGAAAATAGTTATTTGTGCAACAAGAGAGGAAAGTTAGTTTTTCTTGCGAGTGTTTATTTTGAGTCCCGAGAAAGCGAAAGATTCTATAATTGAATCACGAGCGAAGCGAGTGATTCTAAGGTAGAATCTTGAGCGTAGCGAGGGACTCAAAAACACGAGATGTAAAATAACTATTCTCTCGTGTTGCACACATAATTTTTCACCTCAGTAGTGAGAACATATTAAAGGTTAAAATGTATTTCGAATTACACAGAATAAACAGAAAAAAAAAGTATTATAATATGTACGATACGATAAGACGAGACCGGACCGGACCGGACCGGACCGGACCGGACCGGACCGGACCGGACCGGACCGGACAGGACCGGACCGAACCGGACCGGATCGGACCGGACCGGACCGGACCGTACCGTACCGTACCGTACCATAAAATGGTATGGTATGGTATGGACCATAAAAAAAATGTAATAAAAGTATGAAGTTCATGGCCTTCACTAAATTAAAAAGCTACATTGTTTCACTCCCTGGAGTGAGGAAAGTGCGACTTTCCTCACTCCAGGGAGTGACGAAAGTAGGCTTGTTCGAGCTGCTGAGGTGAAAAAAAAATTTCGTTCACACATCCTGATTTAATCGGTCATAATCTTAAAATAGTAACAAACGGGCGTACCTGACTGTTTGACCATGTGGAAGGGACTACCGTACGTCCGTTAAGAGCGCAATATAAGTGAGATATGCTGACCGGACCAAGGTCGCGGTCCAGTACGCCAGTCTGTTACGTTCTTTACAATTTGTTTGAATGCGGTTGGCGAGCCAATTTCATTTTTGCGTCCACAAGACAAGTAAATAGCTAATTTAATCAGATTGGGCGAAAAATTGACCCATTTAGACACCACTTTATACATGAAAATTTGAAAATGCCTCTACAAACGTTTGCGATATTATCCGCCCAACAGACAAAGATGGAGGGATAGTTAGAATGAGACAACAGATTGCGATATATTGGGGCGTTGTTGTTGAGCCCGCTCCAGACTACGCGGCGCGAACCCGCGAACGCGAGTGTGGAGTCGATTTCGCTGATTAGCGAACTAGACTCCATACTAGCGTTCGCGGCTTCGCGCCGCGATTCGCTCACAAGTGTGGAGGGGCCTTTGAGTAAACGAAGCAGCCCTGAAGCGCTTCACACATCTTACTTGAATCAAAATCGAATCATGACGGCAAATTGTAATATCTATAGAGCCCTATAAAATTACATTTCATTGTTTAATCTGTGGTGGCAAACTGTCAATGTCAATGTCAATTTTGACAGGATAGTCTGTTTCGTCTTTCAGCAAATGTAAGTCATCAAACCAACGAATCATGCATTGTCTGTCCTTATTTTAACCAATCATAGACCAGTATTACTGTTAGGCGTAAAAATCAAAGCAGATCGTGTAAATGAGAACAATATGCTGACTTTGACATGACAATGACATATGCAAAATAACTGCAGTTCAAAATCAATACACACTTTCTATTTAGTTAATACTCATTGCATCACATATAAGCGTAATAAAAAGTAACTTTGTTTACAAAACCATCAGATGATTATTATTTCAGTTGTTTCCTGCAAAGTTTTGTTAAAAAATCTCGTATTTGCCACAGATATGTGGTGTTAACAGCTTGCAACGCTTCACTGAATCAGTTTGCCGGAAATGTTAGTTTCGGCCGCGGCATTGAGTTGAAATGCGTTGAGATGGACCTGTCTCCGGACGAGGATCAGTTTCAAGGCCGCCTACTTCACCAGGTGAGGAGAAATGGCTATAGAAAGTGGGTATCTAAATAGGATTAGTACTAGACTGAGCGCGACTAAGTTGCGTGTAATTCGCGGTGAGCCGAATAGTATCTTGTATAAGGCACAATCTACCCCAGCCCAATACAAACTAGACAGTACAAATGCGTCAGCTACTCATCATCATCATTAATTTAAGAGCCTAGCTCTTGTCGGTGGAGCAATTTCCATGTATCTCTTTCTTGAGCCTTTCGTTTGGCCGCCTGATACGACACGACGTTTATCTTTTCCTTTAGTTGGTCCATGTATGTTCTTCTTGGTCTCCCTCTCTTCCGCCTTCCTCCTACTTTCCCTTCCACAATATTTTTTATGAATTCGTCGTGTCGTAACAGGTGCCCAACCATCTTCCCTCTTCTGCTCACAATGATTTGCAGCAGGGACCTCCTCTCCTGCACAAGGTTAAGAACTTCCTTGTTAGCTTTGTTGTTACGTTGGCTTCTTCGCCGTTCGTCAGCTACTATTTGGCATAAATGATGCAAATTCAAACATTGCTACTAAAACCAAGAGTAAAAATATATGAACTGCAGTTAGACCGCGGGCCAGGAACAGATTTCCATGACTATGTTGTGAGATACCACATGTAGTAATGGTGCGGAAAAGTTGGAGATACATTTTGACCAAGGTGTGTTTGACATCTATTTCAAGGTTTTGGATAGTTTATATACTTTAATTTCTTTGTGAATTTCTATATTCTTTGACTAGGAAGTAAATAATGAATTCTATTGTGTGTGAATACAACATAAAATAAAATAAAAACGGACTAGTGTAAAAATTTCACTATCATAAGAGGTAATACAGGATAGGATATTCTAGTCAATGTTTGTGACTTATTTTATATGGATCATTTACTTCTTTAATCTATATTTTTTGTGTTTATTTTAAAACTGTTGTTTGACAGGCAGCTCTGTGGGACAACGAGGAGCTCCTCCTATCCCTGCTGGCTGGCGGCGCGGACCCGGATGCTCGCGACTCGCGCGCGCGCTGCGCGCTCCACGCGGCCGCGCTCGCGGAGCGCTCGCGCTGTCTGCGCGCGCTGGTCGCTGCTGGCGCCACTGTCGACGCGAGGGAAGACACGGCTACAGGGGGCAAGGTACTGGAATTGTCAACTATTGTATGCCGGTGGTCACGGCAACAGGCAGTAAGGTACTATACTAATACTACACACATGAATACTGATACAAATGTGTAGGAACTGCTGCTGTCCCTGTAGAACTAGCACAGGAGCGGCGCGGCTGTACCTACCTGTCCGTTTATAATTAATATTTAATACAGTTTAAAAGGCCCAGCTGGAAAGAGAAGAGCGGGAAGGCAAAGAAAAAGATGGGCAGATGACATTGTACAGGCTGCGGGAAAAAAATGGATGGATGTTGCCACCGACAAAGAGAGGTGGAGACAGATGGAGGAGGCTTATACCCTTGGGGACCACTAATGTGGGATAAAGCTAAATAATAATAATAATAATAGATTAAAAAAGACGCGTAGCCCTATCTTGCAGGCGAGATACTGTCTCACCGCTCCTGTGCGAGACCTAACCTAAATAGGCTTATAGTAACAATATCAAAACTGTTTTGAATGATTCACGGTTAGTTTCACTAGACTTGTTCAAAAACAATACAAAAGGTAATCACGGTCCATATCTCGATCAATATAAGTCTAATATGAAAACTGCTATTCAAAGATTATTCTTACTGTAAGAACGCATGTTATTTGTACACAGACGGCGCTCCACATAGCGGCTGAACGCGGTCACGCAGAGAACGTCAAGGCTCTGCTGGCGGCCGGGGCTTCGCTGGCGGCCCGCGACGCGGCCGGCGCGACGCCCCTGCAGCTAGCGGAGCGCGCGGGCCATCGCCAGGCGGCCAGGGAGCTGAGAAATGCGAGCGGTGAGTCATGTGGGGGTTCCGCTGGCGCCACGCGACGCGGCGGGCGCTACGCCTCTGCAGCTAGCGGAGCGCGCGGGACATCACCAGGGAGCCGAGCAACGCGAGCGGTGAGTCGCGTCATGTAACGCGAGGCTTTGCTCATTTCACCAGGACCGGTTAATAAATGCCTGTAGACGAGAACAGAACAGACGGATAGCCGTACCAGACATATGAAAGCATTTTTGTCCAAGCTGAATCGGAGACCTTTACTCTCGGTCAATCACAACATAATCTCTATAACCCATACCCCAAGAACTTCTGTGCAGCCAATGTGCAATCGCAAGTTGTTTTATAGTATCCATCGTGTTTGTCGGTCGCTTTATATTTATTCTTTATACATGATTTACTTAAAGATTCAAAAGATTTAACGTTGACATATTTAAGAGCGCCAAAGACGTTCATATATTTCCGGCTATCATTGGAATGCCCTTGACCGCCGGCGCATAAGTCGGTTATGTGTTATATCACCGTCACCGCGACCGACCGACAAGTAACCGACTTGTTTTGGTCTATTTATATCTTCATTTGTCAACAGTTTTAATTATTATTATTATTATATTATTATTATTCTCTTTATTTATTATTTTTCTTACGTTAGGTTTTTTATAATATGCATATAAAAGTAAAATATAAAAACACTTACAAAACAATACAAAATACATATAAACAAATTATAAAAAACCTAACCTAGGGTGCCGCCAGCAGCGGGGCAGGGCCCAAGCTGCCGGTGGTCAGGGCCGCAGAGAGAGGAACCGGCGGACTATCCGCGCCGTGTCCAAGATCACCGCCTTCTGCATCTGACCCTTGATCCAACCACCTAGCGAGAGTCTCTCAAGGTGTTGGTCGAGACTCTTCGCTATGAGACCGTTCGCTGAAACGACTATCGGGACAATGATCGTCGAATCAACATCCCACATGGCGGTTATCTCGTGAGCCAAGTCTAGGTACTTACTGGACTTGTCCTTCTCGGCTTTCACGAGATTCTCATCATGGGGGATGGTGATGTCGACGAGCACGGCCCGGCGCTGCGATCGATCTATTATCACAATGTCAGGCTTATTGGCTACAATAGTCCTGTCAGTGATAATAGATCGATCCCAATAGAGCGTGGCACGACCATTCTCGAGAACTGGCACAGGTAAATACTTGTAGTACGGTACTTCGCAGTCCACAAGGCCGTATAGAAGAGCAAGCTGCTGGTGAATAATCCTGGCTACGAGATTATGTCTGTGCAAGTACTCGCCGTTAGCAAGATGAGAACAACCGGAAATGATATGCCTGAGTGACTCTCCGGGACGGCGGCATGCCCGACAAATGTCGACCGTACCGTCCTTCAGGATATATTTCCGATAGTTGTTCGTCATCATAACTTCGTCCGCAATTGCACAGGCAAAACCCTCGGTTTCTCCGAAGAGGTCCCCGAATCGTAACCAGTTCACCGACGCGAGCAGGTCTACATCGGGTCCCGTGAGGGCCTTGTAGAACCGCCCGTGTAGCACCTTACTCTCCCATACCGCCTTGCGGCCCGCAGCACTTTGTACCACAGGTTTGTGCCAGTTCTCGTTTGCCAAGGAGAGCGGCGTGAAGTGCCTGTCCACTGCCACCACATCACGATGCATCCCACACTCGTTGTTAAGGAAATAATTCCTGAGATTGCACACCTCGCGGTTGTGGAGATCTTTGGCGTTAAGGAAGCCTCGACCTCGACATTTCCGTGAGATGTACAATCTCATAACTGACGAGCGTGGGTGTAGCATACGGTGTGTGGTGAGTAGTAGACGGACCCTCCGATCCAGGGCGTCCAGCTCGGTCTGAGTCCACCTTAGTATGCCAAAGGAGTATATGAGTATGGGCATTACCCAGGCGTTGAAGGCGCGCACTTTATTGCCTCCTGACAAAAGACTGTTAAGGACTTTTGTGAGCCGACTGAAAAAGCGCTCCTTCACCGACCGTCTAATACCCTCGCCCTCAATACCCAACGACTGTGACATACCAAGGTATTTATAGGTTTCTGATTCAGAGATAGATCTGAAAGACATTGTCTCAGAAAATTGTAAATTTGTTGAATTTACAACCTCCCCCAGCTGTACATGCATAACCGCACACTTATCGACACCAAACTCCATTCTGATGGCGGTACTGAAAACTTCTGTGGTTTTTAATAGCACCATCAAGTCTTGGTTATTTGGCGCAAATAGCTTGAGGTCATCCATGTACAGAAGGTGAGAAATGACTTCACCCTCTCTCCGAAGCTGGCAACCTAACCCTGAATCCTTCAGCAGGGTGCTGAGGGGATTCAGAGCTAGGCAGAACCACAGGGGACTCAGACTGTCACCCTGAAATATTCCTCGCTCGATCCTTATAAAGTCCTGCGGGCCAGGGCGGTCATCTCCACCTCCTGGTTGACGAAGGACTGTGATCCACTGCCTCATACACGCACTTAGGAAGGATATTAAAGCGGCATCAAGTTTATACAGCTCCAATACCCTTCTCAGCCATGAGTGAGGCACCGAATCATAGGCCTTCTTATAGTCAATCCAGGCGGCCGAGAGGGCCCCCTTGTTCCGTCGAACTTGCTGGCATATGGTCATGTCTATGAGGAGGAGCTCTTTAGTACCACGGGACCCAACCCTACATCCATTTTGAGCGGAGGCCAAAATATTGTTAGCGACAATGTGCGCGTTAATTTTTGCTCTCAAAATGGATGTAAGGAGCTTGTAAAGTGTAGGCAAGCACGTGATGGGTCTGTAGTTCTTTGCTTCCGTGGTACTACCGGACTTGTAGAGCAGGAAGGTTACACCAGTTGTTAGGGAAGGTGGGAGGGAACCGAGCTCTAGGGCTTGTTGGAACTGCGTTGCCAACCGTGCGTGCGAGCATCGAAACCATTTTAGCCAGAAGTTGTGCAATCCGTCCGGTCCAGGACTTTTCCAGTTCTGGGTCGTACGGATGGCACAACTTACGTCATCGGGGCTGATGGTGATAGCCCCCATAGGTTCGATGTTCTCGCACTCACGTTCGACAACGTCTATCCAACCGCCCTCCGTGTGTTCCACAGGCACTGACCAGATGCTACGCCAGAAATCAGTCATGGCAGTAGCATCCGGTAGCCGCACGTCGGACACACGAGAGTCGGCTTCCTCCCACCTTCGGTACACCTTCCTTTGGTCACTTTGAAAAAGACGATTCTGCTGGAATCGATCCACACGCTTTCTGTAGCGGCGAATACGGTTTGCCCATGCATAGACTTTCTGCTTTAGAAAGTCGATGCGCTCTGTGACATTGGCCATGTAGTCGCGGGGCCTGACATCCGTCCCCGCGAACGCCTGGTTCACAAAGCGCATTACTCGGGGGCGGTTGTTGCCCCCCCTAAAGCAGATCAGCTTTGCAATGAGAGTCCTAAACGAGCTGATACGTCGCTCGATCCGCGCTTGCCATGCAGGGACACCTCCGGCGGTCCTAGGTGCACGTTCAGCGTCCGGAAACTTGACTCGAGCAACACGGCACGCCGCGATGGCTCCGCAGTACATGATCGAGTGCGTATCATCTAAATCTTTACTAGTCCGTAAATGTGGCTCTAGTAAAGCGTTTAGGGCTCCCACTAGCGCTAGATTGCGTCTATTTATAGGCAGACGTGGTAATCGTGGCCTAGAGTTGGTTGTGGCGCGATACTGCGTAATCGCCTCTTCCAAAGTCCTCCTCAGTTGCTCATTGG
Organism: Cydia strobilella; assembly: GCF_947568885.1. Lineage (NCBI taxonomy): Eukaryota > Metazoa > Arthropoda > Insecta > Lepidoptera > Tortricidae > Cydia > Cydia strobilella. The sequence continues at coordinate 9,691,950 of NC_086064.1, read as the reverse complement.
CAGATGTACTCACGCTCTGACTCGCAAAATCCCCCTCGTCGGTACTAAAATCAACCCGCGGCGCCCCCGGTGCCAGGTCGGGTGCGGGCACCGGATCCGGCGACGTGGCGGGCAGATCTCGCACCGAGGCGGAGGCTGCGCGAGCAGAGAGAGCCTCCAGGCGAAGCCGATCAAGTGTCGCATCATCCAAACGCTTTAGCCGCTGAATGACGCGCACCTGATCCGATAATCGTTGCTCCGACACGGTGATGGTGGGTTCAAGAACCTGAAACAGTGGCAGTATTCTTGAACGATACGCGGATAGCTGTGTTCCCCCCTCTGTAGCCCCATAATAGGCGCGCATGACATTCTCATTAATGGATTGAGACCATCTCATGCGACGCACTATACCACCGGCAGCGGGAGCCGTGGGCGGGGCAGGATGTCCCGCAGGCCCCAAGCGTGCCGGCAGCGGTGGCCGCCCTCGTCGCGCAGGTGGTCGTGGCGGCGGCGGCGGCGGCGGCCCGCTCTCGTCACTGGACCCGTCTGTGTCAGGCGCCGTTGCAAACTCGTCGCCTGACGACGATGTGGACGAGGAACTGGACGAGGCGGGCGGGGGTGGTGGTCGTGCGCTTGATGTTACCGCTTTAGTTCGACTCCTTGTTATCATTTCAAATAATTATGTAGTTTTGCCGGTGAAGTATGACAAATGTCAACACGGTTGTAATGCGACTGCGACCCATGGTCGCGGTGTCTACAATGAAAAATATCAATTGTCCGCATGGTGTAGTAATAACTCGGTTCACACATGAGTATTTATCACTATTTTAGGGCAAAAACCACATTTAAAATATATTTTATCAAAAGAAATGTAAAAGGACGTCTGTCAGTGTCAGCGGAAGTTTTTTTTTTTTTATTATTATTCTCTTTATTTATTATTTTTCTTACGTTAGGTTTTTTATAATATGCATATAAAAGTAAAATATAAAAACACTTACAAAACAATACAAAATACATATAAACAAATTATAAAAAACCTAACCTAGGGTGCCGCCAGCAGCGGGGCAGGGCCCAAGCTGCCGGTGGTCAGGGCCGCAGAGAGAGGAACCGGCGGACTATCCGCGCCGTGTCCAAGATCACCGCCTTCTGCATCTGACCCTTGATCCAACCACCTAGCGAGAGTCTCTCAAGGTGTTGGTCGAGACTCTTCGCTATGAGACCGTTCGCTGAAACGACTATCGGGACAATGATCGTCGAATCAACATCCCACATGGCGGTTATCTCGTGAGCCAAGTCTAGGTACTTACTGGACTTGTCCTTCTCGGCTTTCACGAGATTCTCATCATGGGGGATGGTGATGTCGACGAGCACGGCCCGGCGCTGCGATCGATCTATTATCACAATGTCAGGCTTATTGGCTACAATAGTCCTGTCAGTGATAATAGATCGATCCCAATAGAGCGTGGCACGACCATTCTCGAGAACTGGCACAGGTAAATACTTGTAGTACGGTACTTCGCAGTCCACAAGGCCGTATAGAAGAGCAAGCTGCTGGTGAATAATCCTGGCTACGAGATTATGTCTGTGCAAGTACTCGCCGTTAGCAAGATGAGAACAACCGGAAATGATATGCCTGAGTGACTCTCCGGGACGGCGGCATGCCCGACAAATGTCGACCGTACCGTCCTTCAGGATATATTTCCGATAGTTGTTCGTCATCATAACTTCGTCCGCAATTGCACAGGCAAAACCCTCGGTTTCTCCGAAGAGGTCCCCGAATCGTAACCAGTTCACCGACGCGAGCAGGTCTACATCGGGTCCCGTGAGGGCCTTGTAGAACCGCCCGTGTAGCACCTTACTCTCCCATACCGCCTTGCGGCCCGCAGCACTTTGTACCACAGGTTTGTGCCAGTTCTCGTTTGCCAAGGAGAGCGGCGTGAAGTGCCTGTCCACTGCCACCACATCACGATGCATCCCACACTCGTTGTTAAGGAAATAATTCCTGAAATTGCACACCTCGCGGTTGTGGAGATCTTTGGCGTTAAGGAAGCCTCGACCTCCACACTTCCGTGAGATGTACAATCTCATAACTGACGAGCGTGGGTGTAGCATACGGTGTGTGGTGAGTAGTAGACGGACCCTCCGATCCAGGGCGTCCAGCTCGGTCTGAGTCCACCTTAGTATGCCAAAGGAGTATATGAGTATGGGCATTACCCAGGCGTTGAAGGCGCGCACTTTATTGCCTCCTGACAAAAGACTGTTAAGGACTTTTGTGAGCCGACTGAAAAAGCGCTCCTTCACCGACCGTCTAATACCCTCGCCCTCAATACCCAACGACTGTGACATACCAAGGTATTTATAGGTTTCTGATTCAGAGATAGATCTGAAAGACATTGTCTCAGAAAGTTGTAAATTTGTTGAATTTACAACCTCCCCCAGCTGTACATGCATAACCGCACACTTATCGACACCAAACTCCATTCTGATGGCGGTACTGAAAACTTCTGTGGTTTTTAATAGCACCATCAAGTCTTGGTTATTTGGCGCAAATAGCTTGAGGTCATCCATGTACAGAAGGTGAGAAATGACTTCACCCTCTCTCCGAAGCTGGCAACCTAACCCTGAATCCTTCAGCAGGGTGCTGAGGGGATTCAGAGCTAGGCAGAACCACAGGGGACTCAGACTGTCACCCTGAAATATTCCTCGCTCGATCCTTATAAAGTCTTGCGGGCCAGGGCGGTCATCTCCACCTCCTGGTTGACGAAGGACTGTGATCCACTGCCTCATACACGCACTTAGGAAGGATATTAAAGCTGCATCAAGTTTATACAGCTCCAATACCCTTCTCAGCCATGAGTGAGGCACCGAATCATAGGCCTTCTTATAGTCAATCCAGGCGGCCGAGAGGGCCCCCTTGTTCCGTCGAACTTGCTGGCATATGGTCATGTCTATGAGGAGGAGCTCTTTAGTACCACGGGACCCAACCCTACATCCATTTTGAGCGGAGGCCAAAATGTTGTTAGCGACAATGTGCGCGTTAATTTTTGCTCTCAAAATGGATGTAAGGAGCTTGTAAAGTGTAGGCAAGCACGTGATGGGTCTGTAGTTCTTTGCTTCCGTGGTACTACCGGACTTGTAGAGCAGGAAGGTTACACCAGTTGTTAGGGAAGGTGGGAGGGAACCGAGCTCTAGGGCTTGTTGGAACTGCGTTGCCAACCGTGCGTGCGAGCATCGAAACCATTTTAGCCAGAAGTTGTGCAATCCGTCCGGTCCAGGACTTTTCCAGTTCTGGGTCGTACGAATGGCACAACTTATGTCATCGGGGCTGATGGTGATAGCCCCCATAGGTTCGATGTTCTCGCACTCACGTTCGACAACGTCTATCCAACCGCCCTCCGTGTGTTCCACAGGCACTGACCAGATGCTACGCCAGAAATCAGTCATGGCAGTAGCATCCGGTAGCCGCACGTCGGACATACGAGAGTCGGCTTCCTCCCACCTTCGGTACACCTTCCTTTGGTCACTTTGAAAAAGACGATTCTGCTGGAATCGATCCACACGCTTTCTGTAGCGGCGAATACGGTTTGCCCATGCCTAGACTTTCTGCTTTAGAAAGTCGATGCGCTCTGTGACATTGGCCATGTAGTCGCGGGGCCTGACATCCGTCCCCGCGAACGCCTGGTTCACAAAGCGCATTACTCGGGGGCGGTTGTTGCCCCCCCTAAAGCAGATCAGCTTTGCAATGAGAGTCCTAAACGAGCTGATACGTCGCTCAATCCGCGCTTGCCATGCAGGGACACCTCCGGCGGTCCTAGGTGCACGTTCAGCGTCCGGAAACTTGACTCGAGCAACACGGCACGCCGCGATGGCTCCGCAGTACATGATCGAGTGCGTATCATCTAAATCTTTACTAGTCCGTAAATGTGGCTCTAGTAAAGCGTTTAGGGCTCCCACTAGCGCTAGATTGCGTCTATTTATAGGCAGACGTGGTAATCGTGGCCTAGAGTTGGTTGTGGCGCGATACTGCGTAATCGTCTCTTCCAAAGTCCTCCTCAGTTGCTCATTGGCAGATGTACTCACGCTCTGACTCGCAAAATCCCCCTCGTCGGTACTAAAATCAACCCGCGGCGCCCCCGGTGCCAGGTCGGGTGCGGGCACCGGATCCGGCGACGTGGCGGGCAGATCTCGCATCGAGGCGGAGGCTGCGCGAGCAGAGAGAGCCTCCAGGCGAAGCCGATCAAGTGTCGCATCATCCAAACGCTTTAGCCGCTGAATGACGCGCACCTGATCCGATAATCGTTGCTCCGACACGGTGATGGTGGGTTCAAGAACCTGAAACAGTGGCAGTATTCTTGAACGATACGCGGATAGCTGTGTTCCCCCCTCTGTAGCCCCATAATAGGCGCGCATGACATTCTCATTAATGGATTGAGACCATCTCATGCGACGCACTATACCACCGGCAGCGGGAGCCGTGGGCGGGGCAGGATGTCCCGCAGGCCCCAAGCGTGCCGGCAGCGGTGGCCGCCCTCGTCGCGCAGGTGGTCGTGGCGGCGGCGGCGGCGGCGGCCCGCTCTCGTCACTGGACCCGTCTGTGTCAGGCGCCGTTGCAAATTGTCCTAGAACGCCTAGTCTTACTAAGATGGCATATAGTCGAGAAATTCGGACGGGCACCGCCGTGGCGGGGTGGCCTAGGGGTTCATGGCGTTAGCCGCGATAGCTAAAGACGCCGGTTCGAATCCGGCCTTCACCACTGGAGGGCTTCGTCACTTTTTCTTTAATATATGACATCTATTACAGTTTTTAATTAGTATTTAAGTTAGGTTTTAATTAATTGTACTTTAATTGTACTTTTTAACATTTAACATTAGTATTTAAGTTTTTCTTTTGTTACTAACACCTCTATGGGCCATGCCTGAAAATAAATAATTATTTAATTTAATTTAATTATTTCATTTTAGACAGGCAGCTGATGCTGGTACGTCTAAATCATAGTTCACTTAGCACAGTTAGCATAGTTTGTCTAGTCTATTTTTAAATTGATTAACACTTGCAGAGTTCACAACTTCTGAGGGTAATTTGTTCCAAGCCTTTACTACTCGGTTTGCAATAAAGTGTTTGCTGATATTTGTTTTGCGCTTTGTTGTTATTACTAAATTAATTACTAAATTATTATATGTTATTATTTGAGGTTTCGTGTTAAGAGGCAAAAAAGAACCCTTAAAGTGTTAAAGTAGGTTAACTAAGAATGATACCCACCTTTCGTGGTATTAATAAAATAACTAATACGGTTCCGTAAGAGTGTGGATTTGCATATATTTATAATGTATATGGAGCTCAGGCTCCAAAACCGCAGCCATGTACAGTTGCTGACAGAAGTGCTAAAATCGAATTTAAACTGTTGTGAGACATACTAACATTAAATAATTTCACGGTTTAGACTCATTTGTTTTAGTCACTCGCGCGACATGTTTCGGAGAGCGTAGGTCTCCTTTCTCAAGCACTAATAGTGCGAGCAGCGTTCACGACGACCGTGTATTGCGTACTGCCGCGCGCCGAGAAAGCCGGTTGGGGGAGGTCTGGGAGGGTTGGGAGGTGCTAAAGTTAGAGCACAGATAAACTATCAGTATGGCGCATGGCACACTGCATCCGATTCGCACGTCTCTCCGATATTTGAGCGAGACAACGCTATGCGCAATACGCAATAATAAAGCGACATCTCGCTCGCACGTCGGGCGTGCGAATCGGAAGCAGTGTGCCATACATATAATCTGTGGCCATACGCCTAAATGGCGTATAATAGTGCAAAAGTTTTAACCTTTTGCACTACTATACGCCGAAGTTTTGAGAAGTAAAAATTGCTGAAATTGGTGATAATTTTTTTTAAAGTCATTGACCAACACACAAAAACTACTTTTGATTAAGATAACGTTCATATGCGATAAATATCTGCGATGGTCAAGCAAGTACAGTCAAGGGCATAAATATATATACTTTCCAAAAGTTTCAAAAATATGTGTACGCTCTTAGACAATAAAGTCGTGTTCACATATTTTTGAGCCATTTGTCTGTATCGATATTTTTGCCTTCGACTGTACCATTTTAAGATAGCACAAGAAGAAACAACAAAATTAAGTAATAGATGTAAAAATTGTTTTCCATAGTATTTTCTCGGAAACGTTCGTATTTGTCAGGCTACTTCAATACTTTTGTACCGAGACTGACTGAAATAGCAAGACACGTTCTTACGTTTCCGTGAAAATATGATGGAAAATAATTATGCACTACATCTGTATTAAAAATGTCCAGCGTAAGTTTAGTTTATTTCTTTCATAATGATAAATTATTCTTGCACTAATCTATATGAATTTATATTATGATCGAATAAACAAACTAAGCCTCTTACTTTCGATAAATATTTAATAAAGTTTAATGATAATTATCACCATGGCTGAAAAACACCCTATCAAATGTGCCTATTTATTTATTGTTTACTGCACAAAAGATTCTCTACCTACTCGTACTGATATGATATTACCTAAGGCACTTGTGGTGTCGACAGTACTGTTATTATGTACGATACGAATGTGTCGCCGTCTGTGTACTGACCACTAATTCAGTTGTCTACCAACCTTATCGCGAGCGCGCCGCGTACGCTTGCTGATTTTCGATATTTCGCGGTATTATAATTATATAGCTATAAGGAATTATTTAAGGAATATGTTTTTCGCCCATTAAGAATTTACTCGTATTATGAGCGCCTATGGAATGTATGATCCTGAGTATTGGATGTTTTTTTAGCTTATCGTTTGACTCATATATCATAAAAGTTTAATAAGTACAATTTTACATTTAATTTTTGAAATGTAACTGCCTTCAAGTGGGTTAACGGGGACAGAGGGGTAACATGCTCCCTGCCGAGGTTTTCCCGAGGGACTACAGTATGGGGTTCTCCAAAAAAGGAGTGTACAGGTTCGGCAACGCGCATGTAATATCTCTGGTGTTGCAGGCGTCCATAGGTTACGGTGACTGCTTACCATCAGGCGGGCCGTATGCTTGTTTGCCACCGTAGTGGTATAAAAAAAACATGAGACAAAGGAAATGTTCGTCTATGAACGTCGCTGACACCAGTGTACTTTTTACAAACATTGAATCAGGAATTACCAGTAGATATTTGTCAACTAGATAGATAGATATAGAAAAAAAAATGTCTAGGTAATGTTATCCGTTTGTCCCCGAAGGTGTGCACTTGTGCAGAGGTGGAAGTTGATAGTTATGCATTTTAAGTGGGAATATCATACATATCTCGCATTAGATTGCTTTATTTTTCTCGTCGTGGTCTCTGCCTACCCCTCCGGGAAATAGGCGTGATTATATGTATGTATAAAATGTAATTGTCTTTGATGGGCCAGCTCTGAAATAAGTATCATATCAGTTGACATATGAGGATTTAGGGACAGATTAATACTATTACTACTACATATTTGTAGTATTATCGTTAGCATTATATGTATTGTCGTAAGGTCAGTTCTTAAGGGGGTCAATTGTTGAACGGACCATCCGGTGTGCGGCGAGCGGGCTCGGTCTCGGTCAATTAATTGATTGATCCAATGGGCTATAGAGTAAATTCAAATTGAACTAGAATTCAATGAAAAAAAAAATGAAAATATTTTATTTCATTAATAAAATGTTACATTACAAGGTAGTAGGTTGGGACTTCCTGTTAAGTATATTATACGTGTGTGTGTGTGTGTGTGTGTGTGTGTGTGTGTGTGTGTGTGTGTGTGTGTGTGTGTGTGTGTGTGTGTGTGTGTGTGTGTGTGTGTGTGTGTGTGTGTGTGTGTGTGTGTGTGTGTGTGTGTGTGTGTGTGTGTGTGTGTGTGTGTGTGTGTGTGTGTGTGTGTGTGTGTGTGTGTGTGTGTGTGTGTGTGTGTGTGTGTGTGTGTGTGTGTGTGTGTGTGTGTGTGTGTGTGTGTGTGTGTGTGTGTGTGTGTGTGTGTGTGTGTGTGTGTGTGTGAGTGAGTGTGCATGAGATCGTGTGAGTGCAGGTGGTGAGGTTATGTATTAATCGGCACTTCTTATATATAGGTACTGTAAAGCATAGAACTATGTATCGTACTTTTCTTACACAATAGGTATTTTCTTATACAATAGGTACTGTAAAGTAAAATGTCAATATAAATTTAAAAAAGTCCTTGATGTGTACAGTCAAGTGTTTTACACTTATATATATGGGTATATCTTTATATGGGTGCACACATCATACTCAAAAATATGTTAGCGAATTAAGAACTATGGGACATATTTTTGAGTAAGTTATATGCGCCAATATTTTAACACTTGACTGACACAGCAGCAAAAGTGCCTCACCCATTTTATGAATAGAATTCATTCAGAAAGTGGTTTATGCACATTTAAAGCCATCAATGCCTTTGATATTTTTTTAACATATAATACGAGTATCTATATTTGGACCAAGCTAACTCTGCGTGACAATGTTATCATGTAAGTTTCCATGGAAATATGTGGTTTGTAATGACATTCCCTCACTTTGTTTCATTCAGGTCGACGCAAATTAAGTTCGGTTAGTCAGACTTGGCTGTTAGAGTTTTTACTGTCTCATATATGTGCCAATTTCAACCAAAAGGGTACCTATTGTCGCTTGTCAGTAAGGCGCTATTTCCATATAGCTTCAATTAGAAATCAACCTTATCAACAAGCGACAATGTGGTACCTTTTGGTTGAAAACGTCACAAATATATAATATATCTTATCTTATCTTATCTTATGTTTGGCTTAACCTAAACTAGTGGTTTTACCTTACATGAATCTTACTCGTGTAGAATGAATAATGTGATAATGTGTAAATGATGACTTTAGCTATAATCCCGTTGTAAGGCTTCTGTCTTGCGCCTTTCCGCAAAATTGTCTTAAACGCGACTTACGCAATATGTCCACATAACAGTGAGTATTATAATGACAAGGAGAAACTGAAAAACTAACTAATCTACAGTCGCCATCAGATATATCGGAGCGGTCAAGGTGGTCAAAAATATCTGAACACGCACTTGAACGCCTTTACAATACAGGCTTTGTTCAGATATTTGTGAACACCTTGGCCGCTCCGATATATCTGATGGCGGCTACCATTCGAACTTTGGTGCTGATGAGAAAATTTGTAATCTTTGTTATAAGAGTAAAAGTTTAAATTTTATAGAAACTACGCGTACTGCCATTCGTCGATGTCAAATTGTCAACCCAATTTGCACATTACAGAGTGACATGTGTTGCGCAGTCGTGTGTAAGTGTGAACGGTCGTTTCGCAGCTTCGCAGGTAAGACGATCTAATCGCATTAGTTGCGTCGCTAATCGCGATCGATGCCATTTTGGACAAATGTGTGGCGGCGTAGCCAAACGACAGTGGCTTATAGAAAACGTAAATCGAAACTTTGTTTATAGATATAGATAAGGAATTATCATGTGACTTTCGTTTGAAAAAGAGCATGATTTTGTTTTAAACGTATATAGGACGTGTTCGCATTTTTGCGCGGCTGTACCAATAAAGTAAATAAATTAAGTCATTTAACAGTTTCGAACATCTAAATATTTTGAAATATAATAATAATAATAAGAAGAAAGATAAATAAAGAGATAATAATAAATTCTTTATTTGGCAGGCAAAAATCCCAATTTTTACAATCTAATATAAAAAGTAAAGTAAGTTGTACAAATAAACATAAAATACAGTACAAAATATTAAAACTTACAACCTTACAACAAAATATTACAACTTACAACGAACAAATATGTCTCACTACAGTTTCATTTCGAACATATTTTATTTTTTAATCACACAAAAACGCTTTAAAAGATTTGGATGAAATTCGGCAACATTTAGTTACTGAAGTAAGACAAACGATAGGTAGATAGGTATTTTTTCTCGAAATCATACCTAAATAGACAGTAGTGTTTAAATACTTATTTTTACATCTCGTGTAAAATCAACACTCGCAAGAAAAACCAACTTTCCTGTCTTGTTGCACAAATAACTAAAGCTAAATTGTATAAGTATTTGTCTACATATGTACTAATATCAACATTGTTAACTAACAATTCGTGCACCTTATTTCAAAGAAATAAAATCCACTGGTGCACTGAAAGGAATGATTTCATAACAGTAACAATAGTATTTTATACAATCGTGATATAATAGAGAGCTTTTCAGTCGAGTACCGTGTTTAAGCATCTCAGCAATGCTTAACTAAGGTACGAGATTGAAAAGCTTGATTATATCACTATTGTATACAATATTTTTTCTACGAGACAAAAAAATAATACTTTCAACTAGTAGAATCATACCACCAAACCAAACCAAAACCAAAAGTACCTATACAGCTAAGATACTTGAGCTGCCGCAGCCCGCGATACCTTCATACTCGTGCGCGCCCCGGCCGCGGCCGCCGCGGGCCCGGCGCGGGTTGGTCAACGACACCTCCTCGTAACTCATGAGGCCCTGGTACCTGCTCCGCGCTAAATTCAATTTTAAGACAGTTTTTTTCTCGATTTTGGCCACCGTAGCCTATGGAGACTAACAAGCAACGCTAAGCGGTTTTCGTAGGGTATGAATGTTGCTATATAAAGGGTGTCACATGCACGTTTCTGACTTATGAAGCAATTGTTTCTACTACAACATAAAATAAAATGTTTTTTCTCAAAAATGGACGGCAAAGTCGACGTTGCCGGTTAAAAAGTAGGTCGCGAAGTGCGTAGTTTATGGTCAGTCAAAAAATTAAAAAGTTAAAAACATTGCAGTCTCGATTTCGGGACTGCAATGTTGCATACAAATTCCATTATTTGTCGAGTTCCAAACTTTTTAAAAGTTGAAGTGGCCATATCAAATGAAGGCATAGGTCCATTAAACAGCCAAACAGATGATCAGTACTTATTATTATAATGTTGGTACCGCGACTATTTAGGTGTCTCAAATAGGTTGGCGTATTTTCAGCAGAAAAATACCCTTCCATTTTTAATAAAAAAAAAAAAAACGGCGGCAAAGCAAATCTTTTTACTTTTTTCTGTGAAAATATATACATAACAATGTTGCTTCTGTAAAATATTTCTATTATATTTGCATTTATTGCGCCATTTTTGAGAAAAGCACTATATATGACTCGGCTGGAAAGGCTACTTGCTGGCTTCGGATTCAATTAAACGGACTCCCAAGGTCGTCCGTTTAAAACAAATCCTTAGCAAGCAAGTAGCTACTTCCGAGCCTCGACAATAATGTACTATTGTTGGCCAACCAATCACAAAGCAGTGCGACGCAGCAGCGTGTTTAAGTAGGCTAATTTGCTTTGAATCGAGTCTCCTTAAACAAGAAATATTTTATCAAAATGTATGAAGTTCCATTTTCAAAATTTTTATAATTGACTAAACCGTATCGATAAAATTCTTATGCTTGAGGCGGAAGTGCCATAGACTATACAACGTTGAAAAGAGTAAGGTTGTGGTGTTGCGTGTGAAGTTGTAATACACAGATTATACTCGACGAGTAGAAAAAATATTTTTCGACACACTTGCTCAAAACGACATTTTTATTCCACCGATTTTTGGCTCATAATCCTAGATATTAAACACGCGTGCTCTTTCAGTGTATTATTCCACTCGTGCTTTTTCATTATATTATCCGACTGAGTTAAGAAGGTAACTGATTGCTAATAATATGCATGGAAAGGGAGCCTTCTTTAATTGGTCAGACTGGCGGGCACCGGCGCGCCCGACCGCCTGCGCGGCCGGGGCGAGGGGCGGCCGGCAGTACGAGTATGACAGATGCAACACACAATACTAACTGTTTTGACTATTAAAATTTGATTAATATGAGTTTCTTTTTTTTCTCGCAAGTGTGTTGAAAAACGTCGTATGAAACGCGTGTGCTCGCTTACAGCTTGCGCGCACAATATCGCCTCCTGTGTAATGACCAACTTAGCACACCTGTATCATAATGTACTATTGTTACTAGTTATTATAAAATTGGGACTTGCGAACTTTGTGTTACACCAGCCAACAGGTCGGTTTGTTACAACGAAATCAGTTGTAAGATATTGATCAAAACTCATATCTTTATTACTTATGTTCAATTTTTTTCTGAATTCCTCAACGAGTTCGGCTAATAATTTTTTTCAGTGTGGCCAGTTAGTAGAATACTAGTAAGCGAACCGTGTGTCGGGCATTCGAGTGTATTCCACGTTTGACTGCGTGACCGCAAGTCGCGTGAATCAGATCCGGTGTAGGAAACAACATGTACAGTCGAAGGCAAAAATATCGATCAATCCATAATGAACACGACTTTATTGTCTAAGGTGTAAGAGCATACATGCGCATATGTACGCTCTTTTCTGTTTTATGGAGTGACAATAAAATAAAGAAATTACTGAGTTATGATTGGCAGCTGGCGGTATTATCAAATGTGAAATAAAATTATTTGAGACCTTTAATTCTGCTCTTTAACTTAGGCTCCGAACATCCAATACTCATCAAATAAATATATTCCTTTTGCTTGATTTTTTAGTAAAAAAAATATTAGTGTAATTTGACGGCTGTATAGGTACGTCGAGTAAAACAAAAAATTAATATTAGTTGGAAAGAACACCAACTATGGTCATAGACGTGAAATGTAGTGTTTTTTTTAAATTGACTGAAACGTAAAATGCTTCGTCGACTGCGCAAGAGTCGGTCGAGAGAGAAAGAAGCGGAACCAGACGTCGCGTTTGACGTCAGCCATTATTTTATCGATGATGTGCTGGATCCATGGCGGGAGATAGGTGAGTGTATAAAAGTGAAGGAGAGTAAAAACTAGATTCAAAGAAAAAGTGACTATTTTTAGGGTTCCGTACCCAAAGGGTAAAAACGGGACCCTATTACTAAGACTCCGCTGTCCGTCTGTCCGTCTGTATGTCTGTCTGTCACCAGGCTGTATCACATGAACCGTGATAGCTATTAGACAGTTGAAATTTTCAGAGATGATGTATTTCTGTTGCCGCTATAACAACAAATACTAAAAACAGAATAATATAAATATTTAAATGGGGCTGCCATACAACAAACATGATTTTTATGCTGTGCCGTAATGGTACGGAACCCTTCGTGCGCGAGTCCGACTCGCACGTGGCCGGTTTTTATTCTTTATTTTATGATGTCCACGGGAAAGTTTTTGTCCCATATACTATAATTAGGCATGTTCTCTAAATAGAGTTATTTGTTTTCAGATGCCCTGGAGCGAGAGAGACTATCGCAGCACGCGGCCCTACGCGAACTCGTGCTGCGTGGCGACGCGGCGGGGCTTAAAACGAAGCTTACCGCCCTCGGGAGTAATGCGCCGCTCTGCGTCAACCTAACGCCGCAGGGCGCCAACACGCTGCTATATGTGTGAGTAAACGACCAGAAATTAGACAGGCATAGACTTAATACTGCTTTCACGCGAATCAAACACTGTATTTTTTATTTCTAATACGAGGAAAGTAAAATATTTTTCCCCTCACTAGCTCGGAAAGTTGTCTTTTATCCTTCAATACAAGCGGGGAAAAACGCGTTTTATCCACTAGTGGGGAAAGTAATTTGACCTTGGATGGAGCGTGTTTAAGTAGCTTGACAGATAACAAAACGTAAATCGTTTATGATAATGATTCGTTCGATATGAATTATCATTAAATAAATGGTTTGAGAATCTAATGAAAAATACCAAATTTAGCTTTATTTAATGATTTTAAGTCAAACCTTAAAATTCCATAAGAAACGTTTGTTTTTTTATAATGATGTTAAATATAATTCTGAACGCACAAGTTGAGTCGATGCAATTTCAAAACGCATCGTTGACATTTCATACGTCAGAAATGTCAACATTGTCAACAATTTTTTTACTAAAAAACTTTTCTCACCGACTCGCGTAAAAATACACAACTTCCAGAGTTTTCTGTTATAATATCGTAAAGAAATAAGTGATTCCAGTGATGAAGATGATCTAACGCCTGTGGATGTTGCATTTTCCTCGCTATAGTGAGGTGAAAAGTTTTGTGTTATACACGGGCGCAAATTTATTTTACTTCTCGTGTGTTTAAACACTCGCTACGCTCAGGATTCTATTTTAGAACCACTCGCTTCGCTTGTGGTTCAACTATAGAATCCTTTCGCTTGCTCGTGTTTCAATTCCACACTCGCGGGTAAAATACAACTTTGCACCCTTGTATAACAAATAACTATTTTATTGAGGTAACTTTCAGTCTAGTATAAGAAAAAACGTGTCCTTTAGATTGACATCCAAAACAGATGGCGTTGTACTGCGTCATATGTTTTGCGGTCACTGAATTGTCAAACTTTTGACAATCAGAGTTACTTTATTGTCACTGCTAACGTAGTGCCACAATATTTTAACAGATGGCGTCAGCTCTCGCCACTTTCATTCAAAGGGACCTTCTATGAATCGCCTTACATTTCCTACATCGCGCTTACGGAGTATCGAATTTCAGTTGCTATAAACACCGTACTACAGGCTGTCCTTAATTAGACCTTTGATTCTAGGGCCGTGGAAGCAGGTCACACGGCCGTAGCCAAGGCGTTGTTAGAAGCAGGCGCCGACGGCCGAGCTCACCCCGTCACCAAATACAGTCCCCTCTACATCGCCTGCTACCACGGACACCGGGAGCTGGTGCCTCTGTTGCTGCAGCATTTCCCTGAAGCTGTGCAGGTGAGAGTACTATTTTCTTTCAAAAACTTTCGGTAATGTCGGTAGGAGTTATGGATTTTCACTTGTTAACTTAAGGGTTGGCTTAAAGCAAAGGGGGTGCAAAAAAAGACTTAGATTTTTTTTAGTAGGTACAATAACATGTCTGTTCTGGTTTGATCGCGATCATCGCGGTCAACCTAACACACTCCTCCTCGCTTCGCTCGTCGTCGCACCTATCTTATCTCTGTTACTTAAATTTACTGTTCCAAATGATTGGTTTGAATTTGTCAAGTAGTGGTTTCAACTTGCGGGTCAAATATCTCGGCCATTTTTGATTTTAGAGAAAAGTTTTTCCTACAAAACATGCTTATTTTAGCGTATTCTCTATGATAACACAATAAAAAATAGGTGTCATAATAACATCACTCCGATGAAAGTGTCGGCACCCTCTTTGCTTTAGTCCAACCATTAAGCCAATACATAATATATCCTGTCTTTTTGGTTTTACCTGCGTAGACTTTTCACTTTTTAGATACGGAAATATTCTACGATTTATATTCCTGCTTTAAATGTTTAGGTTTAAAATTATTAATATAATTTACCTACTCAGTACATAGCAGAAGATTCTATGAGGTTAAATTTCCTTTGAAAGTTCATCAGTCAAGTCAGTTTTGAGAAGGAAGTCGCTTTACGAAATGATATTTACCATTTGTAATTATCTAGACTAATTTCAAAGTCTGGGCAAGAGAGAGACAACCTAAATATTGTTTCAGCAAGAAACGGTGGAAAAATGGCTGCCCTTACACGCGGCGTGCATCGGGGGGCACGCCACCCTCGTGTCGTTACTACTCGGTCACCCCTACCCGTCCTCACTGCTCAGCACCTACACGTAAGTTTGTAAAACATACGGATTTATGTAACAAGTAGCCTTATTTCGTGCACGTAGGTAAGTCGTAAAAAAAAAACTTCCAATCCCAATTTCACTTAAGAGTTGATTGAAACAGAATTCGTGCAACCTGTCAGAAAGCACGAAGGTTGATATTGCGCTGTACCCGCGCGTGTCAGTTGACGTCTTTGACGGTCAAGGGGTTTGTAGAAGATATGTAGGGAAAACTATGTGTGTACACAAGATGAAGACGAGAAGGAGCAGTTACAGTATTATTTACATAACATTGCACTAAATTACAAACTTTTTCCAACGATTTTAATCCTCAACGACAACGTATTCTCTTAGGCAGATCTGATATGAGTGTACGTATCCGTTGCTAGGCGCGCTGACTTAGGCGCGTAAGGTACAGGTCGTAAGGTAGGTTGTCTTAACTTCAACAGTTTAGACTATTCATTGGTATCCTTACATGAGCTATATTTTCAGGGACGTCACCGGCAAATGTCAGTACGAGTCAGGTTTCGACGTGAACGCAGTAGACGCTCGCGGACAGAGCGCTCTGTACGTGGCCAGCACGCTCGGCTGCAGCGCTGTAGTGGACGCGCTGCTCTCATACTCTGTACCGTGCCGACCCGTTAAAGAACAGGTAACTGATACTAAACATCAAACATTTATTCAGCAAATAGGCCACAGGGGCACTTTTACATGTCAAAATACAAACAATACAAAACCAAAATTTACAAAAAAACAATTACAAATATAGAATCAATAAAATATGAGATACTTTGTCAGAGATGTATCCAGTCTAAATGTCGAATTTCACAAAAAAAAAGAAAACCAATAAAAATATACACAAACAACAGACAATTACTAAAATTGTTTAGAGATGTAAAAGTCTCTAGGTGTCAGAGATAAAATATGTATAATAAATTAAAAAAAAACGATCATCAAATTATCCTTAGAGGTGTAAAGGGTTTCCAAGATTGGAATTGTTATATAAATAATTATAAGACAAGAAATTAAATCAGACAGACAAGAACCGAATGAAGTGCCTCACGTTAATGCCACTCAAAAGTAAAGTTACATAGGACGTAACATGAAGCCCGTGTAAACTTAAACAGACCAGTCTCCACAAACATTTCAAGAATTCTCTCGTTCCTTCATTTTAAAAATCTTGCAAAAACTCAATGGACAAAAAACTATATAATTATCAAAACCGCTAAAATTTCACGAGAATTGGTCGAGTGTCTGAGTCTAAGGGCCTGTTTCACAATATCCAAGTAAAGTCCTGAATAAGCTATTTGCCACTTATCCGACGAATAAAGTCATCGTTGGCGTTTCACAATCTTACTACTTAAGGTACTTTTATCTGGCAGTTAATTTATTTGTTAATGAGCTATCTATACTTAAGCATTGTGAAACAGGCCCTAAATGATGTATTTTATTTGCAGTCGGAGGAGCCCTTGACCCCGGCGGCGCCCCGCGCGGTGCTGAGCCCGCAGCGCGGGGTCTCGCTCGGCATACAGGCGATCGTGAGCAGGCTCACTGGCTCTGGTACTCACGTAAGTATTGTAATGAGGAGCCCTTGACCCCGGCGGCGCCCCGCGCGGTGCTGAGCCCGCAGCGCGGGGTCTCGCTCGGCATACAGGCGATCGTGAGCAGGCTCACTGGCTCTGGTACCCACGTAAGTATTGTAATGAGGAGCCCTTGACCCCGGCGGCGCCCCGCGCGGTGCTGAGCCCGCAGCGCGGGGTCTCGCTCGGCATACAGGCGATCGTGAGCAGGCTCACTGGCTCTGGTACTCACGTAAGTATTGTAATGAGGAGCCCTTGACCCCGGCGGCGCCCCGCGCGGTGCTGAGCCCGCAGCGCGGGGTCTCGCTCGGCATACAGGCGATCGTGAGCAGGCTCACTGGCTCTGGTACCCACGTAAGTATTGTAATGAGGAGCCCTTGACCCCGGCGGCGCCCCGCGCGGTGCTGAGCCCGCAGCGCGGGGTCTCGCTCGGCATACAGGCGATCGTGAGCAGGCTCACTGGCTCTGGTACCCACGTAAGTATTGTAATGAGGAGCCCTTGACCCCGGCGGCGCCCCGCGCGGTGCTGAGCCCGCAGCGCGGGGTCTCGCTCGGCATACAGGCGATCGTGAGCAGGCTCACTGGCTCTGGTACTCACGTAAGTATTGTAATGAGGAGCCCTTGACCCCGGCGGCGCCCCGCGCGGTGCTGAGCCCGCAGCGCGGGGTCTCGCTCGGCATACAGGCGATCGTGAGCAGGCTCACTGGCTCTGGTACCCACGTAAGTATTGTAATGAGGAGCCCTTGACCCCGGCGGCGCCCCGCGCGGTGCTGAGCCCGCAGCGCGGGGTCTCGCTCGGCATACAGGCGATCGTGAGCAGGCTCACTGGCTCTGGTACTCACGTAAGTATTGTAATGAGGAGCCCTTGACCCCGGCGGCGCCCCGCGCGGTGCTGAGCCCGCAGCGCGGGGTCTCGCTCGGCATACAGGCGATCGTGAGCAGGCTCACTGGCTCTGGTACCCACGTAAGTATTGTAATGAGGAGCCCTTGACCCCGGCGGCGCCCCGCGCGGTGCTGAGCCCGCAGCGCGGGGTCTCGCTCGGCATACAGGCGATCGTGAGCAGGCTCACTGGCTCTGGTACTCACGTAAGTATTGTAATGAGGAGCCCTTGACCCCGGCGGCGCCCCGCGCGGTGCTGAGCCCGCAGCGCGGGGTCTCGCTCGGCATACAGGCGATCGTGAGCAGGCTCACTGGCTCTGGTACCCACGTAAGTATTGTAATGAGGAGCCCTTGACCCCGGCGGCGCCCCGCGCGGTGCTGAGCCCGCAGCGCGGGGTCTCGCTCGGCATACAGGCGATCGTGAGCAGGCTCACTGGCTCTGGTACTCACGTAAGTATTGTAATGAGGAGCCCTTGACCCCGGCGGCGCCCCGCGCGGTGCTGAGCCCGCAGCGCGGGGTCTCGCTCGGCATACAGGCGATCGTGAGCAGGCTCACTGGCTCTGGTACCCACGTAAGTATTGTAATGAGGAGCCCTTGACCCCGGCGGCGCCCCGCGCGGTGCTGAGCCCGCAGCGCGGGGTCTCGCTCGGCATACAGGCGATCGTGAGCAGGCTCACTGGCTCTGGTACTCACGTAAGTATTGCATCTTGTACATTTTTATTATTTTTCAGTTTTTCACCCATGATCTTTTTCCAGGCATAGTACGATTTGCCGATCACATACGTGCCAATAGAATTTTAACTTTAGCATATCGATTGAAGGTTCAAATTAGATTGTACTTTCGGGAAACGTGACTCATCTTCGAATGGATGTCCGAAACCGAACTATTTGGATTTTATGGGAAAAGCTCGGAGAAGGGTTAACGGTACACTTTAAGGCTACGTTAAAAAAAACACAGCAGGGAATTAAAATTTTGATATGAACTTTTATAGAAATAGAAATATATTTGCTACAAATGTTCAGTTCAGCAGTTTCAGCACATTTCGCCAAAAATCTACGCATGCAAGTTATGTTTTGGTATAGCCTATATCTGGTGCGGGAAGTTGGAGGCGCAACAAGTGAATGCTGATTAAAGACTAAAGTTTTATTCAATAACGTAATGCATAGCTACAAAACACACACACACACACACACACACACACACACACACACACACACACACACACACACACACACAAACATACACTATTTACAAATTTATTTCGTTGCAGGATGGAGTAGAAGAGAAGCGAGTGCACCCAGTGCGAGTGGACATAGGACGGGGCATGGACTCGTGCGTGGCGTGCGCCGCACGGGGAGGGCACGCACGCACCGTGCGCAGGCTGCTGCAGGCCGGGGCCTCCGCCTCCGCCTCCGCCGCACCGCCCGAGGTACATGTACATGTTATCGAACCTGCTTACAACGTTTTACGAGAATGAGTTGTAAAATGCGACCTGTACAGAAGAACACCCAGACAAACATAGGAAAGCATTTTTGCCCGGGCCGAAACGTAGACCTTCGATATATTTTACGTTCAAAATTAACAACAATACCAATGATATACGATATATCAAAGAGAGAATAATAGATTGTAATAGAGAGGTAGTTTGACATCCGAAACACATGGCGCTGTACTGTACTTGCGATCACTGATTTGTCAAACGTCAACTTTTGACAATCAGAGTTATCGCAAAATGTATGAAACTGTTCAGCGCCATTTCGTTTACCCGTCAAATTCGAAACACGAAATTGTCTCACATTTTACGCATCTCACTCAACCAATGTATCTTTGTATGTGTGTGTGCGCAGAACGAGAGCACGGGCACGCGCGACTCCCGGCGGCGCTCGCGCAGCGCGTCCGCCGTCGGCTCCGTGTCGCCGTCTCCCTCGCTCAGCCGAGCCAGCGCCGACCGTGAGTACCCAACCTGGTTATAACATTACATTAAAAAAAAATATTTAAGTTACCACAAAATAAAACACGAATCGGAAAATACTTTTCAATTTAGATTACATATTTACATTGTAACCTACTGGCTTACTGGCATCAATAGTGGAGCTTCTTCAAAAGGGTTTACATTTGTATGGTTTCCATAGAGAAATAAGCCCTTTTGAAAGACACTCCTCAATAAATTTTGTAATTTCCGCTAACTAATTGTCTGGAAAAATCACTTTTATGTGATAAGTTCACCAGTTGTTTACCTCTACTTACTGTGTGCGTGTGTGTTCTGAGTTACTGTGTTATCTGTATTTTGTGCTGAGGTATGGAATAAAAAAAAAATCAATACTCAATATCTTTATTGCTAATAAGGACGAATCCATGCAGTACAACATTAGTTATTTACGATACAAGTGCGAAAAAGAGGAAATTCGAAACGAGTGGTGATAAATTAAAACACGACCGCAGGGAGTGTTTTAAATCGACACGAGTTGTGAATTACCTATTCGCACGTGTGTCGTACAACGTTTTACAGTACATATGGCAGTTTAAATTTTTGACATAGTTACGAAATGTGCTTATTTACGCACTAGTGCAGAAAAGTAGCACCATATGTACTGTAAAATATTAAACATTGTAATAATCCTCCTTGAGACATTAATTGATGTCATGAGCAACGTGTCACCATCATCATCTTCCTAGCCTTTGTACCAATATTTTTGTCACGGCTCGCTAACGGAATCAATGTGTATATACATTTCTCCACATTACAATGTTGTTGCAGGCGACGTACCGTGGACAGCTCTAGCGGTAGCCGTCAGGAACAAACATGTACAAGTAGCAGACATGCTGCTCCGAGCGGGAGCTGATGATCCACACGGACTGGCACTACGGGAGTGCCACAAGCACCGTCTAGTGGCACTGCTGGCCGCCATTTTGGCTTCAAGGGTAATTTGCACATTTCGCAGGAGTAGGGTTTTTACATAAGTTGCAGATATATGTTTCTTTAGGCCGGCGCCGATGATTCACACGGACTTGCACTATGCGAATGCCATAAGCATCGTTTAGTGGCGCCGCTCGCCGCTAAGTTGTGTTTGCATATTTCGCAGGAGTAGAGTTTTTTACACGAGTGGCAGATATGACCCTACGCGCTGGCCCTCATGATACACAAGGTCTGGCATTACAAGGGAGTCACAGGCATCATCTAGTACAACGAAAAAGTTTAATATTGAATAAAAATGAAATAAAAAAATATAATATAATTGGTGCCGTGACCAGGATACTGATATTAAGTTATATCTGAATTTTTTAAGTCCTCCGAATTGTAGAAAAAAAACTATGTATAAAAGCAACACTAGTGCGCTACGAATGAATGCATAATGAACTGTCAAAATACATAAATAAAACATGTTTTGTTTATAGGCGTACCCCGACCCCGAGTACAAGATGAACAAGGCGGCGCTGTCGGCGCTGGTGCTGGGCGCGGCGGCGCGCGACTCGTCGCTGACGCACAACGCTCTAGTGCCGAAAACGCCCGTCATGGTGCACTGGCGGGCGCTGCGTACCATGCAGGATACTATTAGGTCTGTATTTTATGTTCTCATAAAATTTAGAGGTGGTTGCCCCGAACCGCCTTTCACCGTTCAACGTTCGCTTAATCTCATTGCGTGGTAAATATCCAAGTTTCCGACTGAAACCAATTCGTCGATTATGGGCCACACATCGGGGTTTTTGGTGCGGGAATGTTTTACACTAGCCACAAAATAGGAAAAAACTGTAAACACCAAGTCTACTTTAACATTTCGAAACACATTTGGAGCTTATTATCTATTCTCAATTCATAGTTATAAATTCCCGATGTATGATTATGGCCTATGCAATTGTCCCTTAAGGCTGCGTTTCCACCAGAGACGTGCAAGGAGAGATGTGTTTGTTAAGAATCAATAGAATCACTTCATTTACCTACCCTCGCTCAGCGCAGCTCTACTATTCTACTGGTTCTTAACAAACACATTCCTCGCTACGCATCCTCGCTCAGCTCTGGTGGAAACGCACCATAACGATTTATTGGAAGCCTAACTCTTTTGTCAACAGAATGTCGTGGCTGAGCGCGGCGGCTCTACGTGTGAACCCGCACGTGTCCAGCGACGCGCTGGCTTTACACTCTATCACAAGATTAGAACTAGCGCAGAACGAGCTACGATCGCTGCCCGCCGCTCTATTCTCTCTGCTCAGCCTTAGGTAAGTCATAGGCTTCTGTCCCGCTCTATACAGGAGGGGCCGAGTGAACCCGCACGTGTCAATTTTTCAATGCAGGTCGACTGAGCTTTGTTTAAGGGTCTCCGGCAAGCTCGGTTCTCCATACAAACGTAGTTCCGCTCTCATTTTAAAACGACTAGCGAGATTGCTCTGAAACTTTGTACTTACAATAGGATAAGGTATATCTATGTCTGTAATTAGTTTATGTAGCTTCAGATACCATAGTTAAAAGGATACAGCGAATTTAAGTTTTTCATACACAACTTGTTTTTGCTCTAGTTCATTTGTTTTATAAACTGGAGCTATATAAACTAATTTCAGACCTAGATATACCTCATTGTATGTGCAAAGTTTCATTACAATCCAACACGTAGTTTTAAAATGAGAGCGGAACTACGTTTGTATGGGAAGGTGCGATTCGGCCGAGCTCTCTCTTTTCTACTCTACTCTTAAGAATTTGTATTGCATAATTTAGTGAAGGAAAATAATGGGGTTGGCTAGTCGAAATATTTAGCAGTTGGCGCCAGCGTAGCTTGCCCTGTCAAACCCTAGAATTGTGTCAAATTTTTGTTTTTTTTAATGCCCTGGATGCCAGCCCTTTAACCCAAATTTCATAAAAAAAGGGCAAGCTATGATGGCGCCATCTCTGCGTACCTTTGACAGTTGCCAACCCCATTGGCAAAAGAAGTGTTTTTTCTTTAGATCAATGAAATGTTGAATTTAATTTCTGCTGCTAGGATTAAATATATGCAGTCCAATCATTGCATGAAACCAAGTCGAGTGTGTATAAATGTCGTTATGATGTATGTGTAGGTACCTAAACGTAGCTGCCAACAAGTTGGAGAGATTACCGCTGGGTAACGATCCTATAGAGGAAGAGGAGCCTCGACGCCGAACGCCACCTACTTCTACAGCGCCTGTGTACAGCGCGCCAGTTCTGCAGGAGCTGTACCTGCAGGTTAGCTCACTCATTATATCCTTAACGTGCCAGTCAACTTGGTAAGAATCCCTGAAAACCATAAAAACGACCACCAATTCGTATTTTAAGAAATTTCACAGTTGACAACTAGGAACAAATCAAATTATTTTATTAAATATATTTGATTTATGTTTTTAAGTAGTCACACTACTATATATAAATTATAAACTGTAATAGATGTCGTATATTAAAGAAAAAGTGACGAAGTCCTCCAGTGGCGCCATGAACCCCTAGGCCACCTCGCCACGGCGGAACGCGTCCCAATTTCTCGACTATATGCCATCTTAGTAAGACTAGGCGTCTTTGACCAACTCTAAGGACGAGCGGTGCGCGCTTGCCGGCCGGTTCGAATCCGGCCTTCACCACTGGAGGGCTTCGTCACTTTTTCTTTAATATATGACATCTATTACAGTTTATAAAATTCACAGTTATTTACTATTTAGTACATAGTAGTGGTAGTAGTAAACACTTTATTGCACAAAACAAGTACATAACACAGAGAGGATACAGTAAATGTGTACAAAGGCGAACTTATCCCCTATTACCTAACTACTACTATTACTATTTACCTAAATTACATGTATTTTTTGTTCACCAGGATAACCGCCTTGAACACCTGCCACCAGAGTTGTTTACCCTACCAGCCTTAACTACCCTGGACGTGAGCAACAACAAGCTCCGAACGCTACCGTCTCGCGTGTGGGACGCGCCCGCGTTGCGGGACCTCAACGCCGCCCTCAACCATCTTAGAGATCTCCCTGCTAGAGACACAGTAAGTACCTTTTTTTTAATACTACGTCGGAGGCATTCAAGCATACGGCCCGCCTGATGGTAAGCAGTCACCGTAGCATATGGACGCCTGCAACATCAGAGATATTACATGCGCGTTGTTCGGCCCCTTTAAAAACCTGTATACTTCTTTTTTGAAGAACCCCATATAGTTCATTTACAACATCTATTTAGCTTAGAATAAATTTAAAAGTGGAAAAATTCTGCCTTGGGTGAGACTTTAACTCACGGCCTCTGGATCGATACTCCAGCGCTCTGCCAACTGAGCCACCAAGACTTCATCCATAGTCAGCAAATCTTCCCACTATATGGGTCTAGGGGACCCTAGCGACATCTACCGTAAGAACTCTGAACCCGAACTTGGAACTCCGGTGGCCGTTTAAGAAGTGTAACGCTCTTACGGTAGATGTCGCTAGGGTCCCCTAGACCCATATAGTGGGAAGATTTGCTGACTATGGATGATATCTTGGTGGCTCAGTTGGCAAAGCGCTGGAGTATCGATCCAGAGGCCGTGAGTTCAAGTCTCACCCAAGGCAGAATTTTTCCACTTTTAAATTTATTCTAAGCTTAATTGCATCGATCGCAGACGTTTCTGCCTTCCGCTCCCAGACCGAGGGCTGTAGTTAGTTATATAGACATAAGATTGTCAGCAATATCAAAAAATTTGATATGTCGTCTCCATCCTTTATTGATTGGTGTGTAATTTCATTCATTAAAACATGTTTTTTTTTACCTCAAACGCATGTAGTGTACACAAATATTCGAATCAGATCCTACAGTATTGCCTTGCCCGCAAAGTGCGTTATACGATGCGTTAAATAATAAAACCAGGAAAATGTTAAATCACATTTAAAATCGGGTCTATCGCGAATTTATTTTGTTACCTTTATTTACCGACGTTTCGACACAGGTTTCACTGGTCGTGGTCGCGGCTAACTGATGTCCCAGCAGGGACTTCCGGTTCGATCGCCATTTTGATAGTAGCCTCGTGATTAATTTCTTTGTTTTTTGCTCATTAATATTGTTTAATGTGTAATATCGATAGCTTTATTATACAGTAATCTAATGTGGTAGTGTGCAGTGAATGGAGAATTAATCTCAAAGCGTGTTTAACCACCATTCTAGAGTCAACGGCCGGTAGTCCACGTGCTTCTCGTAAAATCCAGCTATCGGTTTTACGAGACAACTACAACAACCACCGAACAACGTCGTGCTCTAAGAGCATTTGGTATTTCTACCTCTAACCGTGTCTGGCTAGAGCCCTAGAGGCCCATAATTTTATTGTTTACCGTACACTGGCTATGGCCGATGGCCGATATGTTTTAATCAAGAAATATTAATTCGATCCCACGTGGATCCCACTTTGACGTTGGCGAAATCATCGACAGTATCGATGGAGCCATACTACCTGAAAAATTGAATTGAATTGATGTCCCAGCAAAATGTCAAAAGATTTGTGTGACTACCCCACGAAAAGTTTGGGGTAGACATCACATTTTCAAACCACCCACTACACATTAATATTAATTATTGTCAATAGTCCGACACGCAACACCCACCAACAGTGAAACCTGTGTCGAAACGTCGGTAAATAAAGGTAACAAAATAAATTGGCGATTCGCGATAGACCCGATTTTAAATGTGATTTAATATGTGTTCAAACAGGAAAATGTTCTTCTGGTTTATTTATTAACAGTCCAAATTCTATTAATTAGTGACAACAACGTGTTTAGTAATGAAATTATTATAGTATTTAATTATCACATAATAATTAATTATCACAGAGCGACGCACCACAGTCTCCATCCGAGTCGTCCCCAGCGCTGAGCGCCTCACCCTCTGTCTCACAGTCATCATTCAACTTCTCACAGTCGGTAAGCATTTTACTTACTTCTACGTTTACTTACTACGTTTACGTTTAGTTCTACGTTTTTGTGTTTGTTTTAGTGTTTATGGTTGTGTAGAATAGATCGCTTACGGCGATAAGACCGCCTGTTGCTACTTTAATATACATTGTAAATCTGTTTCTGTTGTTTTCTTTTGTAGTTTTATAAAGATTATTTAGGGTGTAGATAGATAAAATACTCTTTATTAGCACACCTCAGTAAAAACATACAAATGAAAAGAACAATTGATTAAACGTAGAGGCAGACACCAGGCGGTGTATTCGGGTTAACCAGTTGAAATTTTCACAGGTGATGTATTTCTGTTGCCGCTATAACAACAAATACTAAAAACAGAATAAAATAAATATTTAAGTGGGGCTCCCATACTCGTAGAACAAACGTGATTTTTTTGCCGTTTTTGAAACACACACAAATATTTATTTTATTCTGTTTTTATTATTTGTTGTTATAGCGGCAACCGAAATACATCATCTGTGAAGATGTCAACTGTCTAAGTATCACGGTTGATGAGATACAGCCTGGTGACAGACGGACAGACAGACAGTAGAGTCTTAGTAATAGTAATAATCTTCCTTTCGGTACGGAACCCTAAAAAAACGAGGTGTAATCTGTGTATAATCCTATTACTTATAATCTTTATCTTCCTAATTCTAACTTCTCATTTCCGAACCATGTGTTTGTGACTAAGTGGTTCCGCCGGCAGTCTGTGTCGAGTCGGCAGTCTGTGTCGAGCCGCCAGTCCGTGCTGAGCCAGCAGTCTGTGTCGAGCCGCGCGTCGGTCGACAGCGCCGATGATGACACGACGCCTGTGCTTGGGGATCGCAGCGGACACGCCGTGTGAGTACAGTAGTGTAGTGTGACCAGTTCGTGTCGAGGTGGCAGTCTGTGTCGAGCCACCAGTCCGTGCTGAGCCAGCAGTCTGTGTCGAGCCGCGCGTCGGTCGACAGCGCCGATGATGACACGACGCCTGTGCTTGGGGATCGCAGCGGACACGCCGTGTGAGTACAGTAGTGTAGTGTGACCAGTTCGTGTCGAGTCGGCAGTCTGTGTCGAGCCACCAGTCCGTGCTGAGCCAGCAGTCTGTGCCGAGCCTGTGACTGTGTGAGCCATGACACGACGCCTGTGCTTGGGGACCGCAGCGGACACGCCATGTGAGTGTAAACTATACTTTTGGAACACAATTATTTATAATTATTTATTTATAATTTATAATTGTTTTGGATTCGTTTATAAATAACGACGTTAGGATTGGAATTGGTGCTGGGGATTTCAAAATAAAACGCGTTGTGACCAAAATGTATGTACTTAGTGTAAAGTTCATCTTTACTCTCTGTGGCTGACGGGATCAATAAAAAATGAGTGGTTCTTAGATAAACTTCTAACATGCCCCTTCGATTTTAAGTAAGCTAGAATCGGTTGCACCAAACCGTCTGTCACCGTTAAAAAGTTCGCAATTTTTTTTTATATGGGTTTCATAGTTTTTTCCTGAATGACGTTCATCATCATCATCTATTGTGTTTTATCTAACAAGCTCGAAGTTTTTGTATGACGAATAGTTGTTTAACTAACACCTCTACCATTACTAAATGTTCAAATCCGCAGTAATACTTGTCGATTTTTATGGTTTCTATTCGAGTCAAAAAGGCTTTTTCAAATTCACATACTCGTACAGCTAATTTAATTTTGACTTTTCTTACAATTGTCAAGAATTGTTTCATATGATTTGTAATGCAGGGCCCTATTTAATAAACATTACAATTCGACATTTTTGTAAAAAGTGACATATTTGTAAAATTTTACTTACAAGTGCTGTTTAATAAACCCTACAAATAAGTAAAAAATTACAAATAAATAACTTACAATTTTGACAGTTATAAACGCTGTTTAATAAACGTTTACATATGTTAAAAATGCCTGTAGCTTTTGATGACAATATTGTGTTTACAAAATTGTAATGGTAAGGTACAATTTACATAAAATGTAAGTTTTTGCCACAAGTATTTAATAAACGAGGGTAGACTTCTTATTATTTATCTCCACGGGACTTAATCGCGTAAAATAGTTTTAAAATGTACCTCCGACGTTTCGAGGACGGCGTTGACCCCGTGGTCTCGGAGAAGACTGGCTAAAGTTGACATCAACATCTTCTAGGCGAGCGAGTTTTTCGAACTACCCGCACTTGGTCTTGTTTATTAACTTGAACGTTTTGCGCACTAGGGATGCTACCGGGTCGACACACAACACTCACAATATTCGATTTTTCAACTTTCGATATTTGGTTTCGCTTACACTTACTAATGACTGGGTTCCATGTGGATGAGATCTTAAAACCTTTGTCTCGATTGAAATTTCTATGTTTCTTGATTTCAATGGCTTCACGGATTTTTCTACTATAAAACCCACGATCTGTAGAAAGTATTCTAGGGTTGTGAAGCTCAATCCAGTGGTTTGGCCCTGACTCTAGTAAATGCTCAGCAACGGCAGACTTGTTCACCTGACGGTTCTTGACAGCTGCGATATGTTCCTTAACTCGCTCCGCAATGGTACGTTTCGTTTCCCCGATGTAGGAACTACCACAACTGCAATCGATCTTATAAACGCCAGGTGACTGGAACGGGATAACGTCCTTCGGTGACCTCAGGTTTCCTGCAATTTTGGATAAAAAAAAGATTAAGCGCGATTAAGTCCCGTGGAGATAAATAATAATGAGTAAAAATCGTGAAAGTTTAAATCAGGGTAGACTTCTTGCTCTTTAATTTAGAATTTTAGTAGGTATCTCACGCAATACATTTCTTATGGAATCGGTTTACCTATTTTAAATGATGGACAACGATAAGAAAATTACAATTTTGTCTTTCATATACGACAATAATAGAATATTATTTAGTGAAAAACTAACTCACGAAATGAAAATCAACAAGTGGAAATATATAGCTACACAGTTAACGTATTTGAGTGTTTGCATGCATTAAAAGCAAAATGTATCCTTTTACGAAAAACTTTTAGTGTTCGTTCATTATCACTATGGTCACTATTGCTGTCACTACTCGTTGTTAGAATCATTTTTTATTCTTATTTAGATTGTCCAGCATACCTCATCAAGTTTTTACACATCATGAGAGTGCCTGTCAGAATTATACTACGATTTACAAAATATGTAAACTTTTGATTACTATTATGTGTTCAATAAAGTAGTTTTCCATACAAAATTGTAAAATTGTACCTGTGAAGTGAAAATGTTTATTGAACCAAATTATGTAAAATTGTAGGCACAATTGTACAA
Source organism: Cydia strobilella (assembly GCF_947568885.1). Lineage (NCBI taxonomy): Eukaryota > Metazoa > Arthropoda > Insecta > Lepidoptera > Tortricidae > Cydia > Cydia strobilella. The sequence goes on along the minus strand of NC_086064.1, from coordinate 9,662,719 downwards.
TTATGTAATTTTTCTACCATGACAAATTTGTAAGTCACATTCTTTATTGAACAGGAACTTGTAGAACTGTAACCTACAATTTACAATTTATAATTTGTAACATTTATTAAACGGGCCCCAGATGTTCGGAGGCGGTGCGCGCGCACCCGTGGCGCGCCGAGCCGCGCCCGGAGCCCGGCGCCGGGGACTGCGCACTCGCCTCGCTCAACCTCGCGCACAACCAGTTCACGTGCGTCCCCGCCGGACTCGCCTGCCTCGCCCCGCGGCTCACCTCGCTCAACATGGCCTACAACTCGCTCAGGTATGAACCTGCAGTACTGTACCTCAACCTCGCGCACAACCAGTTCACGTGCGTCCCCGCCGGACTCGCCTGCCTCGCCCCGCGGCTCACCTCGCTCAACATGGCCTACAACTCGCTCAGGTATGAACCTGCAGTACTGTACCTCAACCTCGCGCACAACCAGTTCACGTGCGTCCCCGCCGGACTCGCCTGCCTCGCCCCGCGGCTCACCTCGCTCAACATGGCCTACAACTCGCTCAGGTATGAACCTGCAGTACTGTACCTCAACCTCGCGCACAACCAGTTCACGTGCGTCCCCGCCGGACTCGCCTGCCTCGCCCCGCGGCTCACCTCGCTCAACATGGCCTACAACTCGCTCAGGTATGAACCTGCAGTACTGTACCTCAACCTCGCGCACAACCAGTTCACGTGCGTCCCCGCCGGACTCGCCTGCCTCGCCCCGCGGCTCACCTCGCTCAACATGGCCTACAACTCGCTCAGGTATGAACCTGCAGTACTGTACCTCAACCTCGCCCACAACCAGTTCACGTGCGTCCCCGCCGGGCTCGCCTGCCTCGCCCCGCGGCTCACCTCGCTCAACATGGCCTACAACTCGCTCAGGTATGAACCTGCAGTACTGTACCTCAACCTCGCCCACAACCAGTTCACGTGCGTCCCCGCCGGGCTCGCCTGCCTCGCCCCGCGGCTCACCTCGCTCAACATGGCCTACAACTCGCTCAGGTATGAACCTGCAGTACTGTACCTCAACCTCGCCCACAACCAGTTCACGTGCGTCCCCGCCGGGCTCGCCTGCCTCGCCCCGCGGCTCACCTCGCTCAACATGGCCTACAACTCGCTCAGGTATGAACCTGCAGTACTTCACCTCAACCTCGCCCACAACCAGTTCACCTACGTCCCCGCCGGGCTTGCTTGAACGTGTTTCCAATAACTGTTTTAGCAAGGTTTTAGCACATATTACGACGCATACCATAAAAATTTATGATTATGATTACAGTAGACATGTATTTTTATATTTATTTATAGCGACTAAAAATAATAGTGAGTGAAACCGTACTGATCTAAATATTTTGAAATATGTCTCACGATAGTTTAAGTTCGATGTATTTATACAATAAAGGGTTCTATTCAGGTCATTGTTTACCTACAACATATTTACATATACTTACTACCTACTAAAAGATTGCATATAAATGTATGTGTGTATGCGCACAATACATAAATTTAAATCGGTGCCGTGACCAGGATATTTATGTAGTTTAACCTTTGGTCCTAGTAGTAGTAGTTTGATAAGTGGTTGACTGGTATAGAATGCCCCAATTTGTACTTATTTTTTATTGTGCAATAAAGTTTAAAATAAATAAAGTTTTTGTGTTCTCAGGTCTATGTCATATGTGACGTCATACCCGACGAATCTCCGTCAGCTGGATCTCAGCCACAACGAGATCACGTGCTGGCCGAGTCTGCCTCAGGTAAGTGTCAAGAGAACAGAATCAACATATTGACATTTTAAATTAATTTTGACATTTGACATTTATATTGACATTTTGTTAGACTAGTCAATTCGTTTTTCGATAGGTGACAAAGTAGGAAAATTTGTTCAGATAAGTTTTTATTTAATGTGGTTGTGATCGATTATATTACTTCTAGGCACTTTGCAGATACTTAATGATAATATTACGATGTAGGGTAATTAGTCAATTACTGGCCACTATTTACTAACTGGCCACCCTAAACTAAAAATGAAATCTGTTAACCTACAAACAGAATTCATTTCAGCATTATGTGGCTAGTTATTGGAGGGTGGCCAGTTATTGAAAACCTTATACTAAAATGAATTCTGTTTATAGATGTATAGTATTCATTTTTATTTTAGGTTGGCCAGTTACTAGCCGGGGGCCAGTAATTGACGATTTTCTCAATGTCTTAAAATGTTTAAGCACAACACAAATGGCTCTTCTGTGACCTATTTTTTTTGTATCTTACGTAAAAACAATATTGTGGGTATAAGTTTACATTATAATGGGTGTCTACTGACGTAATGACCTCACATTAGTAAGATGCGTCGTTAAGCCGAGGGTAGGATATTGAATACTGTGTAAAATGAGGAGTTTCCTTGATCCAGATTTTTAAAACTAAGTTACCCTTTGAATTCTATAGGTGGAAAACTTCGGATCGTCCGTGGGTGACCCCCTAGCATGTTACTGTCGCGGCGGCGCGACTCGCGCTCGTCCGTCCTCGCGGCCTCGCTCCGGCGGCGTGCGCGCGCAGCTCTTACATTGCGCTTGCGCGGCGAGGAGCCATTTGAGGCTGGACTCGCTCCGGACTTTGGTAAGCGATACTGACTTGATTCCGCTCCACGCCGAATGGATGTATTACAAGCTTTTAATTACTCACAATGTCAAAGTTAAAAGCTAAATTAAAACCGGGTTGACTAATTTAATTTATTTGTGAAATAGCAAAGACAATTAAATATCGTGAATGAGATGGAAATTGAAGGCAATAAATACTAGGTGACAAAGCAGCACAACCTCAAGAAGTATCTTTAGATAATAAAAATACAATTAATTATAAAATTAAAAAGGTAAAATATAATGTCACGAAAAAAATGCTTAGAAATTTTGTTTAGCTTGGCAGTCGCACCATACACAATAATAAAATAAGATATGCTTGCGTAGATTCTGGCGAACAACATGCTCGAGCGCATCCAACTGACGACGGATGACGACGGCAACGTACCGGAACGGGAGGGGGAGATTGACGAGGACAATGAGTGGGTACGTTTTGTTTAATTTGGTTTCTTTGTGGTGCAATCAATAATGTTTCCATGCTTATTATGGCTGAATACACTACTAGATTACGAAGAAGCAGAGGCACTATTATGAATCCTACACACACACACACACACATTACTCACACACACTTGAAAAAAATATGTATTTAAGTAAATTTAAATGTTTTTATAAAATATTTATCACAGATCTTTAAATTGTAATAAAAATTATAATTGATCTAAGATTTGAAATACAGTTTGTTGGTTTGTGCCCCATTTTCCAATGGAAGAGCGGTGTCTCCCGACACAAGCATCTCTATACTTAATGGGAGATTCCAGCCATTTATGTTTTGTGTATTATGTGTTAAAACCAAAAAAACTATTTTGTATTTTACATCAGACATACAAATATTGTTTTCGAAAAAGTATGAAAATCGACATGAAATATCCTATCCCATTGAACTTAATCGGGCCTGAAAACGTCAGGCTTTTTAACATGACAATCACTGCCAGCGACCCGCTAGGCGGGTTCTCTGTTCGTAGGCACTTTTCTCTACATACGGTTTTCAGTTCACCATGTTATCGGCTACGCTCGTAGCGCGTAACTCGCGCTGGCACTGAGTGTGTTAAAGGAGTATGATGCTATGATAGGTACAGTTTACTTCAGAATGAAAATATATCTTAGACGGTCATAAAATAATTAACCGCCACTTGCACCATCCCACTAACCCGGGGTTAACCCGTTAAACCGTTAACCCAGTGTCAAATTGTACTAGTAACCATGGTAACTCCAGGTTTAACCGGTTTCGTCGTGGTTAGAATGCTAGCGATTTTAGTTAGCGATTAGGATGTTAGTGGGTATTCTCCTCCTCTCCCTCAAACTAGCAGAGGGAGCCTTGGGAGGAGCGAGTCCCACATACCACCCCCCCAATGGGCTTACCTAGCCCGGGGCGTGCGATGCATAAATGCATTTACCCCTGCGTCAAAAAAAAAAGGTTTAACCGGTTAAACCCGGGTTAGTGATTGTTGCAAGTGGCTCTAATTGAATGAAAACAGTAACAGAAAATTTGACAAGTGAAGAGGTTTTGTTTTAAATACATTGGCTGTCGTTTTCGGTCGAAACAAAATAAAGACAGAAAGGTACATTATGTGTACCTATATTTGTTTTGTTCAGAACTCGATGGCGGGTCTGCGATCGCGGCTAGTGTTCCCACTTCTCTCCATGCTGGATATGTCGTGTAACATGCTGCGCTCGGTGCCGCCGCTCATACACGCCCTGACGAACCTTTCCGTGCTCAACATTAGCGGGAACAAAGGTAAGTTAACGTCAATTACCTTAGGTAACTTAGGTTAGCCATATAAGATGAGGTGTCTAAAACCGGAACGGGTCGAAATTATCTTTTCCAAAGGAAATATATAGGTTTTATAGGTTTTCGCGGTATTGGTTTCCGCAACTCGACGTCATATATTGCGCCTATTTTGCGTGATAAAGGAAATATATAATTTCGACCCGATTTGATGTGAAAGCATTATAATCTCGGTTATTTTTGCTATCGTATCGTCTATGATTGACTTTTACATTTGGTGCGGTGTCCAGGAAACTACATGTTTCACGAAACATCTATGAGGACCTCGGTGTCTACGACAACAAGTTACCGCGCGGGGCGCGGGGCGCGGGCGCGCGGGGGACGGACCCCACCACAAGCCATTAGCTCCAGCGGCCGCCACAGCGCCGCACGCGTCTTACATACATAAACGCGAATATCAACCCTTGTATCAGTTTCGGATATTCATTCATTCATTCATTCAATACATTTATTTCATGTAACCAAGACACATTTTATTAGTAACACTTACAAGAATAAGGGGTTAGTAGGTAGGTACAGCTAGACTTAAATTTAAAACAAAATAACACTAACGGGAGAATGCAATCCCTCGCAGTGTGACAAGTAGGGACAGTCAACCCTGTCCGCTATCAATCGCAGAATGCTGTTGGGACTGCCGCGCACCCGGCGCACCAGGGATGCCGCGCGCGCGCGTGCACGCATGGTAGTGTAGAAACAGTCCACGCGCGCCGCCGCGAACATCCCTGATGCGCTACAGAAACGAGGCAGCCCCATCAACACCCGAAACGCATTGTTGTACTGGACCCTAAGAGCCCCATATGCCCGTTGCGAATACTGAGCCCACAGATTGCAGGTGTAGAGGGAAGTGCAAAACGCCCTGAACAATGTAACTTTCACCTCTTTGGAGCACCTTGCAAATCTGCGAGCGATCATATTCGCCCGGACCGACAGGGCCCTTCGTTCCCTTTCTATGTCCCTGTCGTCTTTGAGGTCGGTCGCGATCACATGGCCTAAGTACTTAAAATGGTCCACTCTATCTATAGGGGTACCATTGAGGCAAACCCCAGGGACTTCCGTTGTGTTCTTGCGACCGCACTCAAACACCATGAGCTGGCTTCCCTAATTAAATCCCTATTTCACATACATCAAGATCTTTTACTTGCACCACAATCGCTTGCAAGTTTTTGGCGACCGTGACAGGACTAGTTACCTCAAGACATCTGCGCGTACGCGGCTTAGCAACTTTACATTATTTTAAAGTTTGATAGCTATTATTTATTGAAACTTTATTGCACAAAAGAAAAAAATAATGTACAGAAGGCGAAATTAATGCCATGAGGCATTCTCTACCAGTCAACCTTCAAAGCAGAAAAGATTGTAGGCGGTGCATTTACAACTAAAGAAATCGTTACTGAAAGAATTATAATAATAATAAAGCCCATTTATTTCCAATCAAAAAAATTTAATATGCATTTTGATTAAGTACATTTATCTAAATTCTAGTTTGTAACTTTTTTTTTTCTTTTTTAACTACTACCAGTGATCGGAACCCCTTCTTGGGTATAGGCCTCCTCCAGCTTATACCAGCAGGCCTCTCTGTCCATTGCACTCTTTCTCCATTCCTCTCCTGCAATCGCTTTTATGTCATCTACCCACCTTTTCCTAGCAATGGAAAGAAGCGTACTAAAAATAAGAAGAATTGTAAGGATGGGACCCAAGACAGAAGTAAAACACAAGACTGTCGGTTAAATACTGAAGATATAATGCCTCAATTTAAAAGATACAATCCTTTATATACTAAATTATCTAGGTTAACTATGAATCACACTACTTGGGAGGTCTACACGTGAAAGGTGTCAAATGGTTGTTTACCTAAATTCCATTCCTTATATAGAGGAGAGTCATCTTACATTACTTTCCGTATATGGATTACATTCCTAACCTAATATGGGGAGAGTCGTCTTACATAACTCTCCGTATATGGTACCGCTAAGCTATATGATCCTTATGATCTAATTACATGTTATTCGAATCCTATAAATACCTAATATTCTATGCCTACACTTCAGAATACAAAAAGTAAAAAGAGAACAAATAAGACTAAAAACGAAAATTATAGATACTTTACATTATGCTCTAAAACAGAAATGGCGCTGGGCAGGACATATAGCACGATACAAAGATAAAAGATGGACATTAGAGACAACTAGATGGGAAGGACCAACAGGAAAGAGGAGAAGAACGCGTCCTAGGATTGAAAGAATTAGAGACTTAGTATATATATATACTCGTATTATAAGTAGCTACACTAGCGATTCAAGAATTAGCTGCGTGACTAATAGCTTTTAAAAACATCTAAAATGCTTAAGGCCCTAACTTCCTTCCAGAAATAACTGACCTACCGCCACAAATGGGCCTCCTCTCCCGCCTGTGGAACCTGAACACGGCCGGCTGCTCGCTCCACGAGCCTCTAGGGTCCATGCTGGCCTGCGGCCGCTACAAGAGCATGGACATCGTCGGCTACCTCAAGTCCGTGCTGCAGGAGGCCCGCCCGTATACCAACATGAAGCTGATGCTGGTGGGGCTGCAGGTAACATCTCTACATGACCTCTAGGGTCCATGCTGGCCTGCGGCCGCTACAAGAGCATGGACATCGTCGGCTACCTCAAGTCCGTGCTGCAGGAGGCCCGCCCGTATACTAATATGAAGCTGATGCTGGTCGGGCTGCAGGTGACAAACATAAACCTCTACAGCTCTCTGTTACACTAGTCATGAACAGTAGATTGTTAACCAAGGGATGAAAGGCACCCATTGCCGGCGAGGTATTTTGGCGCTCGAACGCAGTGAGAGCGCCAATAGTCCAAGGCTGAAATGATGCCTTTCACCCAAGTTAAACACTCAACTTTTCATTTCGAATACGAGGAAAGTAAAATGCATATGTGTTTTTTTAAAACATGACGAATTATACATTTTTATAGTATTTCTTACTTTCAATTAGCAAATCAGGCAGAAGTATCGTTATTTATGGAATGGAGAGTCAAATATCAGAATGGAAATTGTATAACAAATCCATTTAAACTCAAATTTCAATTGCTTATCGTAAAAAAAAATTAAAAATCGTACTTCGAACGTAAAATGCTCTAGTGCGTACGTACGTATCATTTTCTGCACACCTTTTAGAACAACAATGACCCCCTTTCAGAGCATGAGAAATGAAAATTACTTTTACCATAATACACGGAAAAACAAGGTCAAATATCATTTAGCGTGTTTAATGTAAGCGGAACCTAAATTTTTGATAGTGAAAATCGTTTTAATGTATTCATTTCATGAAGTTACTGATTAGACCCTACTGATAGTACTGATTAGTCTTTTCCGTTGTGTATTTTTTTTTGTCTAACAGATTTGATGCATTGTGTGTGTAATTCTAAGAGATACTCAATCTAACTACAGTACTATGTAGGATTTATACGCAGATGATATTTGTTAAAAATGCTTTGCCCCTGTTTTGTTTCAGGGTATCGGCAAAACCAGTTTACTGGAGTGCTTAAGACAAGAATCTCCTATACAGTACCGAAGAAAAGGTACCGATGTAAGTTTAATGATTTGTCTTGTGTTTGTATATTTCATATCATATGTGATGTCAAAAACGTGTAAAGACCAAGTGATACTTCAACTTTCGAAATAGATTCAAGATAATCTTGTGTGTGTCCATGTGTGTGTGTAATCTTTATCTGTGTTTTGTATACTTCTTCTTTCACATTTTTGTTAAAATGCATTTTGTAATGTAACTAATGATGTGTTGCCTGCATAAACATTATTCTATTCTATTCTATAATCACTTTTCAGCATTGGGCGCTGCGCATGGGCAACAAAGCGTCAGGTCGCAACATGTCCACCGTCGGCGTCGACATCGGCACGTGGAGCTACGAGCCCCCGCGTGCCTCCCGCGGACCCGTCACGTTCCGCACGTGGGACTTCGGCGGACAGCGCGAGTGAGTTGATTTTCACTTTATAGAAAACCGGTCAATGGCCCCACCTTGCGGCCTTTCACGATGGGGATCGAGTCCCAGTCTCCCCAACTGCTTCTTAGACCACTGTATGAACTGTATCAGCAGACGGGCCGAAAGATTAACTTAAACGTCAAAAGCATAATAGACAATTGTATTTTTTTTTTTCTTTTTAAGTACATAGTTTTTGCCATTCGGTGTCGTGAACCAGGATACAGAAATTAAAAAGGATTAGCCCTATTGATTACCTATATGGAATCGCTTGTTGTTGCCTTGTTGTTGTTGTTGTTGTGTGTTGTGTTGTGGAATTGCTTTGGCTTCAGGCAAATCGTTTATTTCGGCTTCAACGTATCCTGGTCAGCTGGGCACCAAATTGTAAAACCCTATTTGTAAACTTGTTTTTTATTCAAGCTTGCGTCTATGCTGTATACTATATCTGTCTGGCATATTTGTCATTTATCAGGTACTACGCAACGCACCAATATTTCCTCTCTCGCCGTTCGCTGTATCTCGTGCTGTGGAAAGTCACTGATGGAAGGAAGGGGCTAGCAGAAGCCATTGGATGGCTTAGGTGAGATCAAAGAGAAATGACTGTAATAGAGTAGTCCAACAAAAAAACGTGCCCCTTATTTTGACATCCAAAACAGATGGCGTTGTTGAACGTCAACTTTTGACAATCAGAGTTACCGCAAATTGTTTGAAGCTGTACATACAGCCCCATCTCGTTTACCTGATTTCGTGCTTTGAAATTGTCTTAGATTTTACGCATCTTACTCAATCAATATATCTTTGGGTGAGATATAACCTTGTATTTTATTGAACATTTAGGATTAATTATTGAGCCGTTTAACTTCAAATATATAAAATTTGCTATTGGTCTAGTATTGATAAAATTTGCATGTAGGTCTATACAAGCGCGCGCCCCGGGATCGCCTGTCATTCTCGTCGCTACGCACTACGATCAAGTCGCTAATGTAAGTATAATATACATTCTCAATCAAAAGGGTACTTATTGTCGGTTGTCAATAAGGCGCTATTTCCATATAGCTTCAATTGAAAATCAACCTTATTGACAAGCGACAATGTGGTACCTTCTGGTACTTTCGAATGACTCGTATAAATTGACATTAGATCTTCCTCAGAATTTTCACAAAGTATTTATTTGTAGAATGACGATTTTTTTTATATATTCGCTGTCACATTTTCTTAACGGATATTTAAAAAAAAATTCGTACCGTAAACTCAGGTAAGTTTAGTCCATAACTTACAACTATGGTCCAAATTCAACTTCCAGTAAAATATATGTATAAATCTTTTTCAAATTATGTTGAGTATTGTAAAATCTTCGCTGGTCTCAGGTGTTGTTTAGGTGGTGAAATAAGAGTGGACTGTAGTTTTAAATGCTGGTTTACTTTCTAAACTACGGAGAAATACAAAAAGTGGCAAAGTGAATTGTCATTAGGAATCGAGAGAATGAATGGTGAGTTTTTGAAAGCCCTAACTGTCAAAGTTTTAAATACAAAAATTGCCATTATAAAATCAGAACATTGAGACTTAAATTATAATATCATTGAATGTTTTAGTTAAAAAACATGCAATATGAATTAAATTAATTATGTGAACATATTGAGACGTTAAAATAAATTATATAATATAAAACTGTGAAGTTAATTTTTAATACAAATATTCGCTATTTATCCTTACGAATACAGGATCGAAACTGAGTATATATATTTTCGAACGATTCGTAACATGTATCTAATATCAAAGATAGATATAACTCCGTAATAGATGGATACAGTCTAAGGAAAAAACGTGCCTCGAAAATCAAGAGAATTTGATTCTCGTTCAGAGGGCGCTACTAGTTTTAGCCAACTGTCGTATAGATGGCGTTGACGGTTTCGTTTGTTATTTAACAATTTTAACGCATATCAGTGAAAGAACATGGGTCAAAATCATAAAAATAATTAATGCAAATAAAAAAAATCATTTATCTATATTTAAATACATTTTATCGTATTTTTATAAATCTTCATTTTTAGTTTTAAAGTGTGTCGACAGATGGCAGTGTATTTACTGGGGTTACAAAATTTACTATGACAGTACCGCTCTAGTATAAGTTACTCTATGCTAATATAGAAAAAGCATTATAGTATATCTGTGTCGCTTACCTTCAACCTCGGTTAAGTCTCTCTCAGCAAATATCTACCCTACCTTTTCTTTATAATACCAAAATCGCATAATTTGTCAGATGGATTTACCCGAGTTGGAAGTTAAGCGACTCATCTAAGCTCCAAAATAAATGTAACGAGTACAAATACAAATCAAAATGGCTCGTTAATAATTAACATTAAAAACCGGACCATAGTTTTATAATATGATAAGACTATAGTTACCTGAGTTTACGGTACTGATTTTCGCTTTATTTTAAATACTAGCTTTTGCCCGCGACTTCGTCTGCGTGGACTTAGTAACCCCAGCTAGATTAAGAATAGCGCCTGGAGAAAGTCTTATAGCAATCATTCAATTTGAGCATAATATGCACACAAATATTAGGCAACTCATTAATTATCTCAATTCCACCTTGATTCCACCTCGCTGTCCACCCTCTTAAGGGATGATTTTCGGGATAAAAACTATCTACGCCAAATTTCAACTAAATCGGTTCAGCGGTTTAAGCGTGAAGAAGTAACACACAGACAGACAGACATACTTTCGCATTTATAATATTAAAGTATGGATTGTTTTGTATTTGTAGTATCATTTAGCGAATAACGAAGATTATATGTTTGCGTAGAGCACGTTGTCTGAGAGCGAGAGTCCGGCGGCGCTGCAGCGACTGATACGCTCGGCGTTACTGCAGGCGCCCGATGCTGATAAGAAGGGCCTCCCAAGAGTTTGCGACTCTGTCGAGGTGAGACACTACTTCATCATCATCATATCAGACCCTTTGTCGCCCACTGCTGAGCAAGAGCGTCTCTAGTACGCCACTTGTCCCGGTTCTAAGCTTATCTCATCCACTACCATACAACTCAAACCAAAGTTACTAGTTTCATCATTTATTCACATTATACATACATTTACGTCACATTCAGACATACACAATTACACATACGTTACATACACAAAAGTTCCTAGTGCTCTAAGAACAAATTAAATTACTTACTCATGAAAATATTTTTTAATTTGTGTTTTTTACAAGTAGTCACACTACTATTTAAACTGTAAACGAAACGAAATAAATACAAAGAAAAAAAAATACTCATATTCAATTCCGTTCATATATTGTCATATACTTGGAAATTTCGACCCATGCCTCCGAGCCCAGGTGGCCGAGCGGTTGAGGCATCTGTCGCGTAAACGGAGGACGCTGGATCGATTACAGCCCTGGGCACTGGAGACCTTGGTAATTTTTTTCCTTTGTATATGATATTTATTTCGTTTAAAGTTCCTAGTGGTTCTGAGCTGTACGTACACCTCGCGAACTCCCATTACCAAATTTCACGAAAATCGGCTGAGAAATGCTACCTGAAGAGGAGAACAGACTGACAGATATACGAAAGCATTTTGCATAAACTGAAACGAAGATCTTCGCTTTGCTCGGTCAATTATGGTTCGCTACAATATAAAAACTCTTTACTTTCTGCACACCTCAAAAATCAAAACTTAACAGAATATAAATGAAACATAGACCACAACCTCATTGCCTATGTAGAACAATACACATATCTTGGACAAGTGATATCACCTCAAAACTTGACACAACAAGAAGTAGACACTAGAATCGGAAACTCATGGAAAAGATATTGGTCTTTAAAGGAAATAGTGAAGAACAACCAAATACCAACAAACATTAAGTCCAAAGTATTTAACACTTGTATCCTTCCCTGCCTTACATATGGATGTCAAACTTGGGCCCTAACTGTCAAGGAGAGGAAAGCTCTCCAAGTCTGCCAAAATAGTATGGAAAGAAGCATGTTGAATAAAAAACTTAGAGATAGAATAAAACTGGAGGACATTAGAAAGAGAACAAAAATAATCGACGTAAACCACACTATGAAAAAACTAAAATGGAAGTGGACCGGCCACATGCTCCGAGACAAAAGAGAAAAATGGTCAAAAGACATCACAACATGGTACCCAAGAGACGGAAAAAGGGATGATGGAAGACAAAAAATGAGATGGGAAGACGAGTTCAGGCAGGTGGCTGGAGCCTTGTGGAGAAGACAGGCTCTGGACAGGGACTCGTGGAGGAATATGGGAGAGGCCTATGCCAAGGGCAACCAGACAAGACGTCTGCGGAGAAAGGCTAGCAGTAAGCAGTAAGTAAGTAAATGAAACGCATAAACAGCTACGGCGTCGTTAAGTTTTTGGCGGCGTGCGACTGATTTATATTATTTATTTATTTGTAAATTACCACAACTCTTGGAACTTGTATATCGCCGCTTGTATACCTCAAGATATCCAAAATAAAAAAAATAAAAATATCGTATATTTGGAAATGTTTTCATAACATAGAATTGTTTGACATGATGCCATCGGCCGCTTTCTATCACCGTACCGCTCGCCGTCGGCAGGGTGTTCATCCTCACACCCTAGCACCTAAATGGTCGCGTACTGTGCGGTTTAAGGCTGGCGTCCACTAGATTCGCCGAGGCGAATCGAATCGAATTGCACTAATTCGCGTTCTATACATTTACTATGAATGGTAAATTCGATTCGACGCGCCGTGGCTCTTCGTTAAGGCGAATTATTGCGATTCGATTCGGCGAGCCCAGTGGACGCCAGCCTTTAAGAGGAATTTCCTCCCGCGCACGCTTCGGCTGTGGAATGAGCTCCCTGCCGAGGTTTTCCCGAGGGGCTACAGTATGGGGTTTTTCAAAAAAGCAGTGTACAGGTTTTTAAAAGGTCGGCAACGCGCATGTAACACCTATGGAGTTGCAGGCGGCCGTATGCCGGTTTGCCAACGATGTGGTATAAAAATAGTACATTATTGTCGAGGCTCGGAAGTAGCTACTTGCTGGCTGAGGATTCGTTTCAAACGCAACGTTTTAATTGAATCCGAAGCCAGCAAGTAGCCTTCCAGCCGAGTCATATATAGTGCTTTTCTCAAAAATGGCGCAATGAATACAAATATAATAGAAATATTTTACAGAAGCAACGTTCTTATGTATATATTTTCACAGAAAAAAGTAATAAGATTTGCTTTGCCGCCGTTTTATTTTTTTAATTAAAAATAGAAGTGTATTTTTCTGCTAAAAATACGCCAACCTATTTGAGACACCTAAATAGTCGCGGTACCAACATTATAATTATAAGTACTGATCATCTGTTTGGCTGTTTAATGGACCTTTGCCTGCATTTGATATGGCCACTTCAACTTTTAAAAAGTTTGGAACTCGACAAATAATGGAATTTGTATGCAACATTGCAGTCCCGAAATCGAGACTGCAATGTTTTTAACTTTTTAATTTTTGACTGACCATAAACTACGCACTTCGCGACCTACTTTTTAACCGGCAACGTCGACTTTGCCGTCCATTTTTGAGAAAAAACATATGTTGTCGCGCAGGTGTCGTGCAGTACCAAACACAACATCCGGCTGCTCGCCGACGTCATCTACTCTGTCGCCTACAGCGTCAAACCGCCTGGTAAGTTCACTATAATACATTTCCGCACGTGTGTCGAACGACGTTTTTTAATACACTTGCGAAAAAATAAGAAAAACAACAAGTAAGGAATAAAAACAATATCGATGTTGCCTTTGGAAACTTAGCTTGCAGTAAGAAAAAACGCCTCTTCTTTGACAGGCGTTTCGGCAGCCATTCCTACCTCTACCTTCCATAGCTATTCCGTTCCATTCAGACAACTTATTAAGAACGGTTTTTCAATCTTCAATATTAAAAAATAAACGTGTTATAATGATGAAGAGGTAAGTAATAAAATATGAAATATGTATATTTTCCGTATTCTTACATTAACAGTAGGTTTTTATGTTGATTACGACGTCTAAAGGAAACTAATATTAACACTCAACAATAAGTAGTCATGAATTGGAACAAGTATAAATTTAAAAAAATTGGAAAAGTAAAAAGCACTAGTTCTAGAATATCAACTTTCCGCACGCTAAACAGCTACGTAAAGTAGTACTTTTTGAACAACTGTATTAAAAAAAAATTTTTTACTCCAAGTAGTCCTCTGTAGTAGTGTCCAGTGACTCTTTTATATATCGCAACTATTCGCAATAGAGGCCACAGGCAGGCCAACACTTCCTTTTCGCGAGCCGGATTGTACAGAACTAGCAACCCGACTCGGCTTCGCACAGGTAGTTCAAGTAATTTACACAAAACCTTTACAAATTATACACCTGAACCACAGGGCGGACACGCTATACATCAAAAATTACTTGCGTTTCTACGTGTGAACGGCACGTCTGGTCACGCATCATGCGTCATAGTGTGAGTAAGTTGCTTAGAAACAGTACTGAGCGGCCGGCAAACGGCCGTCAATCTGCTGTCGCAGGGCGAGGTAATTCAAGTCGGGGCGGGGCGGTGCGTGGCTGTTCTGTATGATAATACTACTGTACTGTATGATACTTATTCTGTGCCTGAACCAAGAAACACTATTGATAGGTGAAAATCCGTTAAGTAGTTTCGAGTTTATCGCGAACATACAGGCAGACAGACACGGCGGAGGACTTTGTTTTATAATATGTATTGATTTGGCACTTTTCGCGGGCTACAATTTCTAGTGCTATAAGTTTCTAGTAACTCTACAGGTATATTTCTTTGATATGGTAGTTTTTACTACTAGTTCACACTTATTAGGGTGAACATTAAAGCGGCATTCACTTGCGGATCCGCACGCTGTTCCGGTGGGTGAGCGGGACGACGCTATATCTATATGCATGCACAGCACTTTCACCGAAATAGTTCCTTACGGAAATAATAATAAAGTATATTTTTCAGGTAGCAAAGAACCACTGTTAGAGCAGCGCATCCCTGCTACGTACCTGGCGTTGGAAGAGTGTGTGACGTCACTGGCGGCCGAGCTGCGGGAACCTGTCCTCAACCACGACGAATATAAACGACTAGTGAGTTTTTTTTTATATATATACTACGTCGGTGGCAAACAAGCATACGGCCCGCCTGATGTTAAGCAGTCTCCGTAGCCTATGTACGCCTGCAACTCCAGAGGAGTTACATGCGCGTTGCCGACCCTAACACTCCTCTCCCTCGATGAGCTCTGGCAACCTTACTCACCGGCAGGAACACAACACTATTAGTAGGGTCTAGTAACCGTTTTTTGATGTCCCATTCTTGCATCACTTTCTTTTTATGACTATTGGTCGCTAAATATCCTAATAAAAACAGCAAAAAAAGGTAGTTGAAAGTGTTTTGTAAAAATGCGAATTTACCTTAGAGAAGAGCTCATGGGAGTCGTGGTTTCGAGTCTCTCTTGAGACAATGATTTCCTCCTTTATCAATACACCTTATAAGACAAAGTCCCCCGCCGTGTCTGTCTGTTTGTGTGTATGTATGTTCGCGATAAACTCGAAAACTATTGAATGGATTTTTACGCGGTTTTCACCTATCAATAGAGTGATTCTTGAGGAAGTTTTAGGTGTATAATTTGTTAAGCTTTTGTGTAACCCGTGCGAAGCCGGGGCGGGTCGCTAGTTTCAAATATATCAGGGACGGTGCGAATATTCGCATCCGCATCCGCGGAACTATCGCATTATTTTAAACATCCGCATCCGCATAAAATCGATGCAGAGCTTAATGTGGATGCGGATGTGGAACAGGTAGGTACAGGAACGTCTAAGCGGCGGCGTAAGTGCTAGGTAATTTCGTCATTAATAGCCAATAGGAATCTCGTTTCGTTTTTGTGATACGTCGATCGAGCCTATGATGGACAGTAACAAGAAGTGTTTTTTTTTTTAACTTTAGTATAGTAATGCGATTGTGGGGCACCTATATTCTTGTTCAAATACTAAGTTTCGTTTTTTTTTAATAAAAATTACTAAAGTGTAATATTTGACGTTTTTTATGTACCTAATCTCGACATCCGCATCCGCGGATGTGAGCTTTTAAAAATCCGCATCTGCATCCGCGTCCGCGGATGTCAAAAAATCAGCATCCGCAACATCCTTGAAATATATTGGTGTGTGGCAGGTGACTCAGTACATGCAGACGAAGGGGCACCGCACGTTCCGAGACGCGGCCGAGCTGCACCAAGCCACCATGTTCCTGCATGAGAACGGTAACATAATTATCTTTTATAATATTGTCTTCGGTTACCGCGATAGTTACTCATGAAATAAAACTATGAAAACGGATTATATCGCGTATATTGAATTTATAATACATCCCGACGTTTCGAACCCTTTACAGCGTTCGTGGTCAACGGGTAATTCAATATACGCGATATAATCCGTTTTCATAGTTTTATTTTATAATTATCTTTTATCAAACATGTGTTATTAGTTCAGTTCCAAAATATTATTAAAATTATTTTAAAACGGGTCACTCACGTATCATAAAGTTGAATAGCTCGACATGTTTCGATTCAATTTACGAGGATCCTCTTCACGGAGCAATGACACGTGTTCACTGGTCGAGGGCGCGCCGTGTACTGCGGGTGCGGTCCGGCGCACGCGCACACGCCAGGCGGCATCGGCGGTGCCGGCGACGTCACCGTACAGAGGACGGCTCTACCCTCAAAAATATTGTCATTATCATTAGTTCATATTTTTTCTCATTAGATTTTCTGTTACTATTGTTTCTTCTTATGCCGTGAAACAGCGTTGAGTGCACTTAGGCGAGGCACACCACCTTTGTTCAACTTAATTTGCTATATGGGGGTTTTCGGGGGCTAAAAATCGATGTAGCTAGGTCTTATCTCTGGGAAAACGCGCATTTTTGAGTTTTTAGATAGATAGATAGATAGATAAAACGTTTATTTGGATGCTGCAAAACACACAATTTTAGTGTAAAGTATAAGTAGGTACATTGCAGTCAGAACAAAACTTAAGTACTAAATTAAATTAACAAAAATTTTTTTACTTAAACACGAAATATTAGTTTTTAGTGGTTAGCTGCACGCTGTGTGCATTGCAGCAACAACAAAAGGGTTCCGACTCAGCTATACGCTCCACTCTATTGAGCGGAGCACTGATATTCTGCCGGAACCCAGATCACGTTACAGTTAGGTAAATATGACGGTGATAAGTATACGGTACTGTAAAAAGTGTGTAGTTGAGTGGTGTTAGAAAGTTCTGAAATAAAATACATAAATAAAACAGAAAATAAGCATAAACATAGAAATAAAAATAGTAGTGGCCATAAAATAAGAGTGAGAAAGCGCGAAAGGTTCGGTACAAGATCTCATAGCAATACCGATTAGATCCTGAAATCAGCAACCAAAAAGCCGTATGGTATCCCTGTTTTTTGTTTTTCAAGCAGTATCTTTTTAAACTGGTGTTTAAAAGTTTGTAGTAGTAGTAGTAGTAAATCACTTTATTGTACAAAACAAAAATTGATAACATGAAATTCATATAAATTTAGGTACAAAGGCGAGCTTATCCCTATAAGGGATTTCTTCCAGCTAACCTTAGAGTAAATGAGTGGAAAATTCGAATTAGATAGATAGACAAACTTACAGAACGTACAATAATATTTAAGAAGGAAAACTACAATATTAACGTCTACGAATAACTAAAATACATCAATTGCATTATGCAATAAAATAAATATGTACTAGCATACATAAATATATAGTACTAAATAAATATTAAATAAATATATATATATATATAATATATAAATAATATATATATATATTAGCACTCAACCAAATCACAGTTCGTGGGAAAGCCAAAGCTTTTTCAGATTAACTTTGAGTGATGCTACAGACCGGGACCGTTTGAGCGACAGGGGCAACTCGTTCCACAACTTCACCGCGCGCACTGTGAATGAATTTGCGTACGTTCGAGACTTATTCGAAGGGATAGCAAGCGTAAGATTAGCACTAGAACGTAAGCGGTGATCACTTCCTTCAGCCAGATAGTTAAATCTCTCGGTTAGGTAAGATGGGGAACAGGGGTTGAAGAGTATGTTGAAAAGCAACGACAGAACATGCACATCCCTGCGCTGGCGGATCGGTAACCACCCGAGCTGCTTACGAAAATTAGAAATGTGGTCGTATTTACGGAGGCCATACACATACCTGATACAGACATTTTGTAAGCGCTCAAGTTTATTCAGCAATTCCTCATTAAGATCCAAGAACGCAATGTCACCATAGTCTAGTAGAGGGAGCAAGAGAGAGCGGGCAAGAGTCAATTTGGTACGAAGAGGGAGGAAATTCTGAAGTCGTCGAAGAGAGTGTAGGGAACCAAAAATTTTTTTACTCACCTCAGCCACGTGGGGTTCCCAGGAAAGCGTCTGGTCCATGATGACACCCAAATTTCGGACAGTAGAGGAAAAGGGGATTTTAGTCCCATCAAAAAAAATGTCAGGTATCACCATGTCTGAGAGCTTAGCTACATAGTAAGGGCCACCAATGACAATTGCCTGCGACTTCTGGGCATTAATCTTCAAACCGAATTTGCACGCCCAATCCCGTATGGACTCTAAATCAGAATTGATTTGAGTAATCATTGAAGCAAGATCATCTATATTAGCCGCTGCATAAATCTGTAGGTCGTCCGCGTAAAGATGGTATGATGACGTAAGTGCTTTCGTGATACCATTAATGAAAATAGAAAAAAGAAGTGGCGAAAGTACTCCTCCTTGCGGGACGCCAGCGGAAAGCTCACACCAGTCGGACAGCTTGTCGTCGACTCTGACACGCTGGCGTCTGCCAGTAAGGTAGCTACGAAACCAGGATAAAGTGGTTTGGGATATGTTAAGACTGCTGAGTGTGCCCAGAAGGATGTCAAAGTCCACTGTGTTAAAGGCACTACTGAAGTCGAGAAGAACAAGGACAGTTAGCATTTTGCACTCTATATTAAGAGGCCGTAGTCGATTTTGGAGCAAAAATGTAAAATTGATAGATTTAGTCGTTGAAATTATACACGTTTTGTTACGTAATATCTAAATAACAAGTATTGATTTCTATTAGCACGTCTTCTCATCTTGCCTTTTAATAATGAGGTCGCGAGCGTGCGTCAAAGGTAATGCATGAAGAGAAGGGGCAGTTTTTAAAAATTCATCAAAAAATCATGGTGGTAAATTATACAAATTGATGTATAAGAATAGTTTCAGCAAATGTTGTAGATTGTTTAAGTATCAAAATTACGTTGAAATTAAGTCGATTTTCAGAGATATTGTCACTTGTTTTGAAGTAATTTCTGGAAAAAATTGATTTCGTCTAACTTTCATTTACACTACTTCAAAGTCATAATAATAAAAATGTAGTCTGATAAACGTCAAGTACACGATATGTGTAATATAAAATTACCATGTTTAGCCGTCCAAACTTTACGAAATTTACAAATAAGAGCGACAAAATCAGTGCTTTACGCGCGTTTACCTAAACGTCCATCAGAAAAGCAAACATTACTAATTTAGTGAGTCTGTTTTTAAAAAACTGATCTGATAAAAGGTAAGATAAGAAGACGTGCTAATAGAAACCAGTACTTGTTATTTCAATTAGGTAACAAAAGGTGTAAAATTTCACGGACTAAATCTATCAATTTTACATTTTTGCGACTAAAATCGACACCGGCCTCTTAAACCGGATGTCGTCGGTGACTTTAACTAAAGCGGTGACTGTGCTGTGCCCGGGGCGGAATCCAGATTGGAATGAGTTAAATAACAAATTTCTATTAAGATAGGATAGGAGACGGCGATTAACATAATGTTCAATAATTTTTGATAGTACAGGAAGAATGGAAATAGGACGATATTGGGAGAAAGAAGCAGGAATGGAGGTTTTCGGTAGAGGGGTGACATGGGCACACTTCCAGGAAGCCGGAAACGTGCCCGTGGATAGGGAAAAATTTATAATGTTGGAAATGATAGGAGAGATGAAATCCGCCGCGAGCATGAGCATATCTACACTGAGGTTATCGTCACCGACGGCTTTCGACTTGATAGTTTTGAGGATTGCTTGTGTCTCTTGTGCAGAAATACAGCCGAGCTCAAAAAATTCTAAATTGGAGTTAGATGTAGTAGTCGCAAGAAGCGATAAGGTGGAACTTTTAACTGACGGATCAAGTGATACCGGCGAAATACTGAAAAATTGATTAATACCGTTTACATCGAGAAAACTAGAGCAACTTGATTGAGATTTGCCCAAGCCAAGGGATTTTAAAAACTTCCATAACTTCGCAGGGGGACAGTCTTCAATTGAGCTGTGAATGTATCGACGCTTTGACTCCCTACAGACTTTGTTGCAGCGGTTACGCAGTGACAGATACTTCTGGCGATTATCATCAGAGGGATTCAATCGAAATTTTACGCGGGCTCGATCTCGCTTGGCCATCAGTAGTTTAATATCCGGCGTAAGCCAAGGCGCAGGAAAGTGTTTAACGCGCATAGGTTTCAACGGCGCATATTTGTCAAAAGTCGCAAGCAACATATCATTAAAAGCCCTCACCCTCATGTCTATATCTGCAAGATGATCTAACCCTTGCCAATCTGCACTAGATAAGTCAGCATAAAAGGCTTGCAAATCCAAGTCCCGCAGGTTTCGCCGCATTATAATTTTGTGCTTTCGTTTTGGAGGACGGATTTTAAAAGCAGCGTATATTAAATCATGGTTGGAGAAGCCAGCAGCATTAAACTGACCATGAAAGGAAACTAAGTCTGGAGAAGAGGTAATAATGAGGTCTAGTAAAGAGGGAGGGCCGTTATGCGGGAAATGTGTAGCTGTGAGAGGTAAAACGCTTAGGTTTAAGGACGAAGCAAGAGAATAAAGTTTAGAGGAGCGGAGATCATTTTTAAGGAGGCAGGTGTTAAAATCGCCCATGAGAATACTATGGTCAAACTGAGGGGTTATATCAGCTAATGTATCATACAGAGCATCGAAATAATTTATGTTGGAAGAAGGGCTGTAAACAACGCCTAGAAGAATTTTGGAATGATGTAAGGTGACTTCTACAAAAAGATGCTCGGCAGAGTTCGAATAGACTGATGGTGACTGTGCGACTATCCTACAAGCAAGGTTACTTCTAATATAAATGGCGACACCACCACCGCGGACGGCTCCCGATCCACCCCCACTAGTGCCGGTCCGGTCGTTCCGTATCAAACAAAACCCTGGCAATGGATAATACGTAGAAGGTAGAGAAGGTTTCAGCCACGACTCTGAAATGAGAATAGCGTGAATATTATTGTTGGACTCGAAGGCCGAGAGTAGTTCATGGTAGTGTGCCGGCACACTTTGCGCATTGATGTGAACAACATTAAAGTTTTTGCCTGAAGAGTTAAATGTGTGTTGCAGACGTTCACCCAAATCAGGCACGTCTGACGCATCACTCAAAGAATCATAAAGGCTAGAAGAAGAGAGAGAGAAAAACTCGCTGTCTAAACTATTATTTAAAACGTTTGACATTGTATATACAATGTGGTTGAGTACTATTTATAAGAATATATATATATCGTATAAGTATAATATGAAATAAATATATAAAAAACCTAGTAAGTACTATTAACAGTAACTTATTTAGTAGTATACCGCCTCATTTGCTCGCCAGCAGCTACCTATTATAAATTATATAAATAAAAAACAGAAATGAAACAGGAACAAGCACAAGCACAGCAATAAAAATAATTAAGCAGAAACTAAAATATACAGAAAAATACACCTCATCGAAGCACGAACAAAACGGTGGAAACGTCAACTGTCAAAGTGACAGCACAAGGTAGGCTAACAAATCGTGTTTATTTATAATGAAGCTAAGTGTTTTAAATGTACCGCTGCAAAAAACTAAAGTGATTTTGTAATATACCGCTACAAATATAAGGGGAACCTTTGGTTATGTGACGTCATAGCAAAATTAGACAAATCAAAAGTAACACGTTGATTGCCACCGACACAGAAACAACGAACACTAACAAAGCATGTTTTCAACGCTTGCCGACACCGCGGCCCGCAGCAGACCTCGCTTGGCGTGATGGTCTCGGTGCAACCGCCGCCGATGATGCCTTCACTCCCGCCACTTCTGCCGACTCTGACCGCACTCCTCCAACGGCTTCAGTAGCACAAGCCGGGGCCGGTAACGCCTCCAACTCCGCCAGCGTAACAACCTTGCGGCGCACCCCGTCGTGGCACTGCACTACTATGCGCCCATCACTCGTCCAACTGCCCTTGACGCCATACCGCTTGCGGGCCTCCAGAAATACTGCATGCCGGGTGCTAGTGAGAAACTCAGACAGAGTTCTACCTGAGCCTTTCAGCAACTTCTTAGCGGCCCAGACTGCATCTCTAATCCTGTGACAGCTGAACTTAAGAAGGATAGGCCGGGGCTTTGATGGCGTCAAATTGCTTCCCAGCCGATAGCAACCCATGAGAGTTACTCCCTCCACCTTTAAGGTCTGTTGGAGAATGTCCACCGCTACAGCTGAAGTGTCTTCGCCTTGCGCCTCAGGTACACCATGAAGGAGAAGAATACCGGCTCGGGAACGAGACTCCATGTCCTCAAGGGTTCTCGACACGAATTCCATTTGATTTTGGAGACTCGACACAGCTTTGCAAACAAAATCTTTAAATGCACTGTACTCGCCTGGCAGCGCTTCTGTCCCCTGGGTGGCCACAGAACTCTCAAAAGAGGCCATCCGCGACTCGAACATGGCCTTCATGCCGTCAATGCTCTTTTGAAGCTTCGCCAAGTGATCCATTTTGTCTTTTACAGGTGTTTTCACTAACGTTGACCTTTGAACTTTAGTGCTAATGACAGTGAGATGTTGATAGTGTGAATAAAAAGTGATGATAACTGCTGTGGGTGCATTGTATTGTATTGTATTGTAGTTCGGGCGATTTTCCGCAACTCGACGACTGGCGCCTATTTTGCGTGACATGGGGGTGGGCTAGTCCTGCCAGCCCAGCTCCTCGAGGAAACCTATCAAACCTTTGATGTTGAGTAGGACCTCGGGGAGGTCTCTCGGGGATCCGAGATGTTTTGCCCTGTATGGGGCCACTCCGCTGCACTCCAGCACCACGTGAGAGGCTGTTTCTTCTGTCTCCATGCATCCTCTGCATAGGGGACTGTCTGTGACACCTGTTATAAAAAGATGTTTGTTAAATAGTCCATGACCTGTTATGACACTGGTCACCATGCTCAGTCGGGTCTTTCCTAATTGAAGGAGCACCCTTGTGAGCTTTCCGCTGATGCCAGGCATGGCTTGTTTGGCCTGTCTGCATCCAGTCTGGTTTAGCCAATGTTCTGTGTGTAGTTTCCCTGTACGTGCCAGCAGCATTGAGCGTACCTTGCTAAACGGTATCGGGAGGATCGGTTCTGGGCCAATCGCTCCCGCACTCGATCCTTGCCTGGCAAGCTCGTCCGCAGCATCGTTACCCCGGGATCCGCTGTGTCCTTTGATCCATTGTAGGGTGATCTTATTGTTATGACATACCTCCATTAGTCGTTCGTGGCATTCGTGTATAAGTTTGGATGTGACTATATGGCTTTTTAGAGCCATCAAGACTGCTCTACTGTCGGAGAGTATGCGGATGGAGGATCCTACTACCTTCCTTGCAGTGATGGCAGCCGCCGCGTTTATGATGCCCATGCACTCAGCCTGGAATACCGAGTTATGGGCTCCTAGCGGAGTGGTAATTGACATGTTCAGGTCTTCTGAGAAGGTTCCAGAGCCCGATCCGCTGTCTGTTTTGGACCCATCAGTGAAGATTCTGAGCTCCCGAGGATTGAGTCCTTCGTAATTGTCGTCCTCGTATAACTGTATTTTGTACCTTTTGTCGAAGATAGCTTGTTTATGAATCCGATCCGTGCCCGAATTGAGCACTGGAAATTCGTCATATACCTTAGCCAGGCAAGTTGTGTGAAGAGCTCCTATGATGTTGGACCATATATTAAGGGCTCGCAGCCTTACCGCTGAGAGACTGGCCTCTTGTTGTATGTGTAGGTGCAGCGGTGGAAGGCTTAACATGACCTCCATGGCTGCAGTCGGTGTGGACCTCGTACAGCCAGTGGTGGCCGCGCATGCGAGCCTTTGGAGTCTTTGTAGCTTGTCTCGTACGTTGCCTAGGTTTGTTCTTGGCCACCAAACCAGAGCACCGTAACAGAGTAAGGGGCGGATTATTGTCTTATAGAGCCAGAGAGTAATTTTTGGGTTGAGTCCCCACCTCTTACCAATCATCCTTCTGCATTGCCAGAAGACAACTCCCGCCTTGTCTATACGTTTGTTGATGTGATTGTTCCAGTTGAGTTTACTGTCGAGAGTTAGCCCTAAGTACTTAACTTCATCGGTCAGCTGTAGCTCGGTTTGGAAAAGTGTTGGTCTGGTAAAGTTGCCAAGCGCTCTTTTATTGGTGAACATTACCATTTCTGTTTTGGTGGGGTTGACTGATAGGTCGAATTCTCTACACCAGCGTTCTACAATCCGAAGAGCAGCCTGGGTGAGATCGCAGACTGTACTGGCAAATTTACCTGATATTAATATTGCCAGATCATCAGCGTAGCCTATTGTGTAGAAGTGTTCCTCGTTCAGTTTGGTTATAAGGTTGTTGACTACTAGGTTCCACAGCAGAGGTGACAGGACTCCCCCTTGAGGGCATCCTCGCACCGCCGCCACGGCCTGCGGTTCACCTGCATACCTTATAGTTCTTTTGTTTAGCATGTTCATAATCCACTTTGTTAGTCCGGGTTCCGCGCCGTGGCTATCCAAGGCATTCCCTATGCTGGTAAAGTGGGTCTTGTCGAAAGCGCCCTCGATGTCAATGAAGGTGCCAAGGCACAGTTCTTTGGCATGGATGGCTCTTTCAATGCGGCTGACGACCATGTGTAGTGCCGATTCTGTGGATTTACCTGAGCTGTACGCGTGCTGGTTGTTGTGCATCGGTGTGTTCTTTAGCGTTCGATCCCTCAAATCCCTGTCGCACAGTTTTTCCAGTGTTTTCAGCAGGAATGATGTGAGACTGATGGGCCTGAAGGATTTAGCCGCCGTGTAGTCATTCTTACCTGGTTTTGGTATGAATATCACGTTCACATCCCTCCATCTCCTGGGCACGTACCCCCAGGCTAGGCATGCTGCCATGATGTTGGTCAGGGTTTCCTGGATGAGCTCTAGACCCCACTGTAGGAGAGCAGGGAAGATCCCATCCGGACCAGCTGCCTTGAAGGGATGGAAACTGTTTATAGCCCACCTGAGTTTCTCAGCGGTGACGACTCTGTGCGCCATTTGCCAGTTGTTGTCTGCTGTACTGTATACCTCATCCTGCTGATCTTCATCGGCGAGACTTACGCATCCTGGAAAGTGAGTTTCCAGGAGAAGGCGTTGGGTCTCTGCAGGGGAAGATGTGTACGTGCCATCGGGTCTCCGGAGTGAGCCCAATTGTGATGTGGTCTTGTACGCTAATGTTTTCCTTACACGGTTGGCGTGGTCTAGTGTTTCGATGCTGCTGCAGAAGTTCCTCCATGATAAGGATCTCCAGTACCGCAGTCTTTTTTTGTAATTGGCCTTGGCTTCATAGTAGTTGTCCCAGTCTACCTCGGCCGTTGTGTTCATGGCCCTGTTGAAGAGTCTCCTGGTTTTCCGTCGGAGTCTCTCCAGTTCTGGACCCCACCACTTGTGTCCCGTTATGGCAGTCCTTGCCGGTGGTTTTAAGGGACACGCCTTGTGGTAGCTGTCTACGAGGGCATCGGTTAAGATGTTTACCTGCTGTTCTATTTCAGTCGGTTCCCGGAAGTCGTCCCTCGGAGGAAGCAGGTCGAGGCTTTCACCTAGGACATTCCTGAAGGTGGCTCGGTCCGTTTTCCTGGGATTCCTTCGGGCGGTTGGTGTGTCACAAGATGCTAGTAGATTGAAGCGAATCCATCTATGGTCTGAGCAAGAGGCCTCCTGGGAGACGTGCCATCCCATGACTAGTTCACTGACCACCTCCGAAGCCAGAGTCAGGTCAATAATCGTCCTGCATCGTTTGTTTACGAATGTTGGTTCGGCACCTACATTTAAAATGTTTAGATTAGTAGTCACAAGATATTCAACAAGTGTCTTACCTCTGTTGTTACTGGTCTCCATTCCCCACAGCGGGTGGTGTGCGTTGGAGTCGGCCCCGATGATTAATGCGAGGCCCACTCTCTCGCAGTGGCTGACCAGTCGTTGTAGTTCGGCGGGCGGCGGCTCGTCCTCTCCGGGCATGTACGCCGAGGCGAGGACTAGGTCGCGACAGCCTGTTGGCAGTGGAACTTGTAGTTTAATCGCACACAGGTCTCTGGAACAGAACTCAGTGAGCGGTTGTGCAATGATATTGTTAGTGGTTAGGATACAAGCCCTAGGGACGGCGTGTACCGTGGAGTAATAGAGCTTACCTTTCGTGTCGGAGAGCCCGCGTATGTGACCGTTGCCCACCCATGGTTCTTGTAGGAGGGCAACGGCTGTTGGCAAACCTACCAGGCAGCGTCTCAGTTGGGCCGTAGCGGCCACGCTGTGCTGGAGGTTTGCTTGTAGGACACTAGCCGGTGTCCATGTTGTCGGTGGTGGGGTCTCCGTCTTGCATCTCCCCTCCCTCCTTCAACATGTCGGCCAGCCCCGTCTCTATCCAAGCCGACAGGTACTCACCGTCGGATGATGTCCCGGCTGGTTCATCACCAGTGCCAAGGAGTTTATCCTCCGAGGGTTCGGCTGTCGTTGGCTTGGGCATCGATGGGGGGGCAACTTCCTCTCCGGAGGCAGATTTACTCTGACCGGGGGTGCCCGGGGCCTGTCGACTAGGGACCTGTGCTCCCGTTACCCTTAGGGTGGAGTCCTGCAGGGTGGGAGGCTGGTCCAGGTATTTGCCTCCGGGACCCCTGAACCTGAGGTAGACATTACCCACTCCACAGTTCAGGGATCTCCCCCTCTCCATAAAGGCGGGGACGAGGTCTTCGGGGATTGTGAAGGCGACAAACCACCCCTGGTCTTGCCGCAGTATCTCAATGATGGACCAAGTGCCGACCTTGGCCCATTCATTCTGGTACTTCAGTCCGTCAGCTGCCTGACGGACGTCTTCCCAGGACGAGTTGTTTATGTTGGGTATAAGGAGCCCGCACTTAACTCTCCTTGCCATCTCCGACTGGCGAACTGCCGTTAGGGAGATGTCTGGCAAGGTTAGGGACTGGATGCATCGCTGAGACCAGGCGGCCGAGTATTCGTCCTCTGCGAAGACCCTCAGCTGCCCCTCAGCGAAAACCGGTTTACCCTTGAATTTAGGTGGCCGGGCTCCCACGATGTTCTTTCTCGCCTCCACCACGATTGCTTGGTGCAACCCGCGGAGAATGGCGTGGGATGTTTCAGCGGAGATCTTACCCGACTTTGCGTCCGTGATGACGATCGTCAGGTCAGATGCCGCTGCTTGTGCGTACGACGCTTTCGGTTGGCTGGGGCTCACTAGTCGCTGCTTTTTGTTATCTCCTTGCGGGGAGAAGGACTCTTCTCGCGTCCTTTTAGCAGCGGCTCGTGCGAACTTGCCTGGCCGTCGTTTGGGTGGAACTGCAGGCGGAACAGCAGGGCTACTGGCCGACCTTCCTGCCTTAGGGGGTAGGATGGAACCTTTCCCCTTCGGCGGAGGCTTGCCAGCAGCATCCTGCTTGTTCGGCGCCGGTTCGGGTGCCGGCTTCTGAGAAGCCCGTGCTCCCTCCTCGGTTGCAGGGTTGTGTGTCTGTGTGTGTGTGTGTGTCTGTGTGGTGCCCAGCTGCTGATCTCGTGCTAGCCGAGCCGCGCGCCTCTGGTTCTTATTTTTCTTCTTCTTCTTAGCCACCCCACCTTGACGTTGAACAGGGGGGGGTGGGTTGGAAGAGGAAGAATTCCCGGCTCTGGCTAGGTGAGGCTTCCCACTAGTGGGTCGCTTCTTGGGCCTGCGGTCCACTACCTGCCAGTCCAGGAATGTGTTTGGGCCAGTCTGCTCCCCAGATGAACTAGGTTGCTGACCAGCCGGGTGGTTTGCTTGACGCACTGTCTCTGGGACAGCTTGTCTCGCATGTGTGGCTTCACCATTAGCGATGAACGCTGCTGGATCAGCTTGGGGGTTTTCGTTCGACCTGTTATCCATAGTTCGTACGTTTATCTTCATCCTCATCGGCTCCCACCCTACAAGGGCCCACAACATTGGGAACGCTTACCGGCACATATAAAAGGTGCTTTCAGTCGTTAGGACACCGACTCGGGTATAGAAGTGAGAAGTTGGCTAGTTGCGCGACATCGGAAATTTGTGAAGGTGGGACGTAGGGTCGCCCAGGTCAGACGCCCTCCGCCCGAATCACCTAAACGAATCTCCTCAGCATGGCCTTTCACCACCACATCAGCAGCCGAAACTACCTCTGCGGCCCTCCCACTTCTTGCCGTGAGCCCACCTACGGTACCTCACTAGACCATTTCCCGGACTGTGGCTAGTAGCCCGGGCCACCGTTTCGCCCGAAATTCGGGCCGAAGCAGACGTGTTGCCACGCGGGTTGGCAATGGCTCAATCGCCAGGATCCCGTCATCCTTGCTTACGGCGCTCAACTGTGCAGGTCCTAGCACAGGTGGGTTGTGTGTAGGTTGTCAGCAGTAACCCACTCCTGCTGACAACACCAGTGTGGATGTTAGCCGTGACTAGAAAGAGGCACGAATGCCAGTCGCTAGTGACGTTGCCCAGGGTGGACCAGAGGAGACAGACGGACCTTTGGGCGGGCCGAAGCCCACCCAAACTTCCCCCTGTCTCCCGCTCGGGGAGGTCATCACACCACACCACCCCTGCTGTGGGTGCAAACAAGGTGCGATATATCACATGTAAGCGATTTTTACATTAATACAATGTAAATTACTAATTTTTCTATTTTAAATTATATCTGTACAATTTTGACGTGTTGTTTGTTTGACTACCCACACTTAACATTTTCACATTTTTTGTTTGCTTATTTTTGAGCCGTCTTACAGGTGGAGGGATATCATTCCAGCATTTGGTCGCGAGATACCGGAAACAACCGGTAAATGCAATCGTTCTATGAGGGTACATTTCTAAGAGACAACGCCGAGTTGACCTAGTGTCATGACGGTTGTGAAATTTTGAAATGTCAATCTTGGAAAAGAGATATTCCGGAGATTTATTGTTTAAGACGCCAAAGAGGAGACATGCAAGATGTAGGTGTCGCCGAGAAGACATATTCAGCATGGACGATTTGTTCAAATACGGGGTGATATGGCTTCTAGGGGGTATAGAGTAACAAAATCTATAACACGCATTTTGTACTCTTTGTATTAAGCGACGAGTTTTATGTTGCAGGCGTGGTCCATAAAGTATATCACCATAATTCAACTTTGAAAGAATCAGCGATTCACATAAAATCATGCGGACGTTCTCACTCAAAAGGTTGCGGATCTGGTATAAGACCTTTAAGCGAAAGAAACATGACCTCACCAGTTCACCTACGTGTTTCTCAAACCTCAACTTTTTATATGTTTTCCGAGCACAGCTCGGTCTCCCAGATATTTAAGAACTATATGGGACATATTTTTGAGTAAGTTGTCTACATCCATATTTTAACACTTGACTGTACTATTATCTAACAGTAGTATTATATAATTGTAGTTTGATTGATGTGTTGCAGGCGTTTTGGTGCACTATGATGACGCAGCATTAAAACAGCTGTACTTCCTCCGGCCGCAGTGGCTCTGCGACGTTCTGGCCCACGTGGTCACAGTTAGAGAAATTAATCCATTTGCTAATAACGGTAAGATTTTTAATAACAAAACAGTTAGAACATCAAACATCAAACATTTATTCAGCAAATAGGCCACAGGGGCACTTTTACATGTCAATTTTTACAAACAATAAAATTAACCCAAAATTACAAAAAATAATTACGTAAATATAAATGTTACACAAGAAAAAAAAACTATACAAATAACAGAAGTACTAAAATTAATTTAAAAGTGGAAAAATTACTGCCCTGGACCCATATAGTGGGAAGATTTGCTTACTATTTATGAGGTCTTAGTGGCTCAGTTGGCAGAGCGCTGGAGTATCGATCCAGAGGCCGTGAGTTCAAGTCTCACCCAGGGCAGTAATTTATTCTAAGCTTAATAGCATCGATCGCAGACATTTCTGCTTGTTAAAAATTAATTTAGTACTAAAATTGTTTAGAGATGTAAAAGTCTCTAGGTGTCAGAGATTAAATGTATATAATAATAAAAAAGATCATCAAATTATCCAGAGACGTAAAGGGTCTCCAAGACTTGAATTGTTATATAATTAATAAAAAGACAAGATATTAAATCAGACAAACAGACAAGAACCGAATGAAGTGCCTCACGTTAATGCCACTCAAAAGTAAAGTTACATAGGTAAAATGAAGCCCGTGTAAACTTAAACAGACCGATTTTGACAGCACACGCAGTGCCAGTGTTATTTATACGTCATAAGTTCATAGAAGTTTGACGTTTAAAATAACACCTGCACTGCATGTGCTGTCAAAATCTCTGCAGACTTCTTGGTTTGACTCATAACGTTATTTTGTTCGTGTGTTAATAGCGTAACTCTCAAAACCTGTATCTTTCATATGGTCAGTGCTAGATAAATGGAATGTTGGTTTTAATGTTCTACCAATCTCAACGCAAACACGAAATCGCTTGGATTAAAATCGATGAGCTTCTGTTCAAATTTTGTTATTTAGTGTTTTTATTTGACTGTCATATATGGCACATTACAATTTATTTAATTCCCCAGGTATAATGAAGATCGAGGACCTCGCGCACGTGTTCAAGGCGTCCCCCCTCCTGGCGCGGGGGGACGAGGCCTCCTCGCTGGGGGTCAGCCTGCTCAACAAGTTCGAGCTGGCTCTCTGCTGGGACAGCAGGACGCTGCTGGTGCCTCCTCTCCTGCCCGCCACCGAGCCCGCCGTGAGTCCCTCTCGTACCCCACACGGGTCACTAGATCAGTGTTTATAGGTAGACTTTGACCACGCTAAGTCGGTAGTCATTTTAGCAGGGACAAAACATACTACAAATTGCCATCAGTGGTTGGGACTTCCTTTTAGGTGAATGAACCTGTATCAGGATGCCCCGCTCCTCTATAAATATAACAGTCTTTTTATTTAATTTAGGAAATATTGTAGGTATACACGAGTTACTTATTTTTATTTATAAACTACTTTAACTTATAGTTTAGGTATTTATGGTATTAATTAATGTTCTAACTTAATTAAATACTGTGCTTGTGATGAAAGACATATGTATGTATGTATGAATGTGTGTGTGTGTGTAAGCGCGCGTGTGTGTGTGTGTGTGCGAGTACTTATTTTGTTTGACGTCGACTCAACGTCCATCGCTCACAAGTTTTCGACAGCAGAGTAAATATCTTAAGTTCTACTTCCCTTTAGTCAATATTTATTAATTTTCGGGTGCCCTTTAACTTTAGAATTTCTATAAATATTAGACTGAGAAATGCGGATCAATTTATGACGTGAAAACTCCTACTACTTTGTATATTAAACACTAATTAGTTTAAAATTATTTTGTTATTGACATACCATGTAACGCTCATGTTACTTTATGGCAAATAAACTGAAATGAAATGAAATTGTTGTATCTCCCAGACACCGCAGCTGCCCCTGAAGACGCGCGTGTGGGCGGGCTCGGGCTCCGGCGCGGGCTCGGGCTCCGGCGCCGGCGCCGCCACCCCGCGCCGCGCCGCGCCCGCCAGGGCCGACTCGCCCTCGTTAATACGTAGGTGTTATCCTAATCTTTTCCTTGTAAACAGATGTACCTGACCTGGGAAATAATGCCAACTTTCACTGTTGAACGGGGAGCACTACCCTGCGCTTTGTTTTTTGGTCACTTCGATAGATAACAAGACATGAAAATGCATTCGCTCCAATAATCAGAAAGTTTAAAACGGCTGCCTATACACGGTAGCTATAAAAATAAATGCATTCCCGTTGCCAGGGAGGTTTTGGGATTATACTGAGCAACTTTCACTATGGGACTAAAAAATCGTGAAAATTTTTTTGGCTGTTTCATACATTTTGGCTAGTCCATTTTCTATGGGAGGGTAAATTTTTTTTCGCGATTTCGTGGTTGGTCCCATAGTGAAAGTTGCTCAGTATAATCCCAAAACCTCCCTGGCATCGGGAATGCACTTATTTTTTAGCCACCCTGTATGTTTTAACACAAAATACCTTGGAAATAAAATATTTTATAAGACTACCTTAGAAATAAGTAGATAAAAAATGTTGCTACGCCCTAGTAGGGTCCATGATTGTACTCACTTTATTTTAAGAACATCTGTAATACCATGGTTGCAACGAATAAATGAAATGAAATGAAATGAAATGTTAGTCAACTTTATAACATTGTTTTATGGTTTTCATGATCAATAACGGATTACAATTAATAAAATATTAGATTCACTCACTTCACTTCTATATTTATGCTTGTTTGTCAATTCTGTCATTGTCATTGAATTTAATGTCATGTAGCCACCACTGGCGCTAGTTATGCACGCTTAATGTCGCGCCACGATATGGTCCGTCCGGACCGGCACATGTTCGGTCGGTTGATCCGTGTAACTTAATGTTATGTACTTATGTTATGTTCTTATGTCGTCATATTGTATCTCTTTTTGTATTAGTTTGTGTAAACGATGTGTAATTTTATTTTTCGCCATATTTTATGTCTCTTTCTTTTATGTTGCTTTCTTTTTGTCTGTTACCTTCCGTGATTCTCACCTGATGGTCTCATCGGAAGATCAGCGCTGGAAGTCGCCAGCAGCATGCTGAGATGGGGCCATTTCGTGACACTTTATTTTCATGTTCTTTTAATGTATGTCTATTGTCTGTGTGTGTGTTTACGAATAAAGTATTCTATTCTATTCTATTCTAAATGAAAATGAAATGAAACCAAAAGTTTATAACTATGTGGTTATCCGATGGTATTGTATTGGTACAGAGGAGAGTCCCGGCAGCATCAGCATCGAGGGCCGCTCGACAGGCCGAGCGCTGCGGAGGGTGTTGCTCCTGTCGTACATCCCGTGCGGGCTGTGGGCGCGGCTGTGCGCGCGCGTGCTGGCCGACCCGGCGGCGGCGGCGGCGGCGCAGCACCTCTACAGACTGCCCGCGGATGTGAGTCGTGCCTCATGCCATGCCGCAGATAGATATAACTCCGTAATAAATGGATAATGCAATATGAATGACATTTAACCAAAGTTTTTGTTTATTATCATAATTTATTTTGCAATTTCCTAGTTCAATAATGTATTATTTGTAAATGGTTCAGTACCTAGTATTAAGATTGTTGCAGTGCCCTAACGGGGTATCATGTACCTACTTCAAAATGTTTTGTACCATCATCTGTAATGAACATGATCGCAATAAAGATATATGAAAAAATACAGTCTAAGGAAAAAACGTGCCTCGACAATCAATAACATTTGATTCTCGATCAGATGGCGTAACTAGCTTTGGCGTACTCTCGTATAGAGGGCGTTGACGGTTTCGTTTGTTATTTAACAATTTTAACGCATATCAGTGAAAGAACATGGGTCAAAATCATATAAAAATAATTAATGGAAATTAAAAAATCATTTGGCCGTTTAAGAAGTGTAACACTCTTACGGTAGATGTCGCTAGGGTCCCCTAGACCCATATAGTGGGAAGATTTGCTGACTATGGATGAGGTCTTGGTGGCTCAGTTGGCAGAGCGCTGGAGTATCGATCCAGAGGCCGTGAGTTCAAGTCTCACCCAAGGCAGTAATTTTTCCACTTTTAAATTTATTCTAAGCTTAATAGCATCGATCGCAGACGTTTCTGCTTGTTAAAAATTAATTTAAAAAAATCATTTGTCCTTATTTAAATACACTTCATCGTATTTTTTATAAATCTTCATTTTTAGTTTTAAAGTGTGTCGATAGATGGCAGTGAATTTACTGTGGTTACAAAATTTACTATGACAGTACCGCTCTATCCTATTATATCCTCTTTGGTCATGCTGTAGCCATGGCGACCACTGTAGAATTGTAGTGTGGGACGTTCATTAAGACAACCTATTGGTTATGTATATGTATTTATTCTGGATAATGTTCCTAAGTGCTTGCGTTTATATAATTCTAGGCTACGTAAGAGTGTGCGTGGCTTGGCGCACACTATAGAATCATGACAGCGTGTGAATTCAATCAGTTGGGCAACATATTTTAACAAATGTTGTTCCTGGCAACATTACCATGTCCATTAGCGTCGTGAACATTTTGTTTTTCCGCACATTGACAAATTCTATTTTATCTGTACATATAATGCGCAAGATGCATGCAATATTTACATTCATAAACCTCATGCTGCAATATTAAAATCCGTTGTTATTTAAAAACCAAAATAGTCCACCTCTCTATCTCTAGTAATGCTTCTCAAAACCTTAAAATTATCTTTTAGATGGAGGTGGATGCGACAACCACAAAAGCCTTAGAGCCGAACTGGGCGTGGAAACTTTGGCGCTCGGGGCTCCAGCTATCTTGGGGATCTCTTATCGCTCTGGAGGTGCAAGAGCGAGAGGCAAGACACGACCCGCTGCTAGGAGACAATCCTGAAGGAGACAGTGGACGGGACTTGAGGTTAGTATTTCCACACAGACGAATAGGAGCGAGGAATTATATATAAAAAAAAACATGTATTTGGTCTTAAAAACCCATATAAAATCATAGCACATTACAAAAATATAAAATAATACCGGCCAAGTGCGAGTCGGACTCGCGTTCCAAGGGTTCCGTACATTACACAATTTAAACAATGTATTTTTTATGTGAAATGTCTTTAAAAAACCGGTAGGGGTCGGATCAAAAACTAAGTAATTAAGTCCGACTCACGCTTGACTGCACATTTCTAATAGGTTTTCCGGTAATCTATAGGTAAAGATCTATTTTGTGTATTTTTTTCAAAATTTTTGACCCAGTAGTTTCGGAGATAAGGGAGGGGGGATGGTCATTTTTTTGCATATTTTCTTGAATAACTTCTAAACTATTTATCTTAAAATTATATAAAAAATATATTTGAGATTCCCACAATGAGCTCTTTCATTTGATATATAACACGATATAGTTTGACAAACTTTATTTTTTAATTTACTCATTTACCCCCCAAAAGTGGCCCCCGTGTTTAAAATTAATATGTTTACGTTACATGTCCATCTTTGCGTCACAAACATACATATGTGTACCAAATTTCAACTTAATTGGTCCAGTAGTTTCGGAGAAAATAGGCTGTGACAGACGGACGGACAGACAGACAGACAGACAGACGCACGAGTGATCCTATAAGGAGTATAAGGGTTCCGTTTTTTCCTTTTGAGATACGGAACCCTAAAAATTAAAAAAAATTAAAATAACATTAATAAAAATTAAAGATTAAAGATTAAAATTGATTTAACCGAGTGGGACCCACGGAACACCATAGATGGTGCTGGCCGGGGTGCAGGCAGGCCAAAAAGGAGATGGCGGGACGACTTGGACGCATTTTATCCGGATTGGCGGGACACTACAAACGACAGGGTCGAGTGGAGGAAACGAGGGGAGGCCTTTGCCCAGCAGTGGGACACTAAATTAGGCTAGTAAAAA
This sequence comes from Cydia strobilella, assembly GCF_947568885.1. NCBI lineage: Eukaryota > Metazoa > Arthropoda > Insecta > Lepidoptera > Tortricidae > Cydia > Cydia strobilella. Next base: position 9,626,551 of record NC_086064.1, on the reverse strand, counting down.
AAATAAAAATAAAGATTAAAATTATACAACATTAACCCTACAAACATGCTTTTCATATATGTACATTAATCAATTACTTATTTACTAAATAAATTACGCATTTATTATTATATTGCGCTTGGAATCTTTAGCGCTCTGCCCCCCCCCCCCCTGGCCTGGCTTTAGGGTCTCTTAGACGGCGAGGCTGTTTCGGAATAGTAAATTGTTTTACAAGAAGGCAAAGTTGTTGTTTAACCGCTCGTGCTTATATTGATACCCGAGCAAGCGAAAGATTCCAAAATTGAACCACGAACGTAGCGGTTGGTTCGAAAACTGGAATCTTGAGCGTTGCGAGGGGTTTATTTCGACTGGTATTTCTAACCAAAAATACATGAAGGAAGTTACATTGACAGTGGCGCTAGGTGAGTAAACTAGGAACTATATTTTTTTTTAACGACAGGCTTGACGTCTAGGAATGTAAAGGACTTCCGGTTCGAACGCCATCTTGATAGTAGCCTCGTGATTAATTCCTTTGTTTTTTGCTCATTAATATTGTTTAAAGTGTAATATCGATAGCTTTATTATACAATAATCTAATGTGGTAGTGTGCAGTGAATGGAGAATTAATCTCAAAGCGTGTTTAACCACCATTTTGGAGTCAACGGCCGATAGTCCACGTGCTTCTCGTAAAATCCAGCTATCGGTTTTACGAGACAACTACAACAACCACCGAACAGCGTCGTGCTCTAAGAGCATTTATTTTGTTCCTACCCTTTTACGTGACATTGGCTACGGGCAACACCGCCCTCAAGTCCATCAAGAAAAGAAAGATAGGAATGTAAAGTTTAATCTAAACCCAATACTAATGAACACTCTTCACGCAGGTTCAGAGTGAAACAAGAAGGTGCCTGGTGTTCTCTGGAGGTGGCGCGGTCTCCGAGCATAGAGATCACGTTGCCGGCGCGAGTCTGTGTGGCGCGACGCACTGATGGTCTTCCACTGGCTGGATACCAGGTAACTTCTGTTTCACATCTTCAAACATCAAACATTTATTCAGCAATTAGGCCACAGGGGCACTTTTACATGTCAATTTATACAAACATAAAAATTAACCAAAAAAACAGAAAAAGGTATTTGGTACAGAACGATCCAGCCTGAACTTATAAATACACCATGGATAGATTGCTCGCTTAGTCGGCAAGAAATTGTAACAGCTCTAAGAGTACGTTCAGGGCACATTCCACTTAACAAGTTTGGATTCATGATGCGTAAAGTTACCTCTCCATTATGTTCAGAGTGCGATATGATTGAGGACGTGTACCACATATTGGTGGAATGTGTGCGGAACGAATCCTTTAGGAGCCAACTGAAAATATAATTTTAATATTTTTAACAATGTTGGTGGGTGCAATAGTGCCCTGGCTTCTCCATTGTCGGACGAGGCCAGAGCACTGTTTAAGCTAGTAAATATAGGCCTTAGTAATCGTAAGTGAGTGTGATTGTATGATGACTATATGGAGCGACATAATCGCTAAGCGATAAAGCTCTTTAATAAAGATAAAAAAAAAAAAAAAATGAAAAAAAAAAAAAAAACAATTACAAATATGGAATCAATAAAATATTAGATACTTTGTTAGAGTTGTATTCGGTCTAGATGTCAAATTACACAAAATAATAATAATAATAAATATACAAACAACAGACAAGTACTAAAATTGTTTAGAGATGTAAAAGTCTCTAGGTGTCAGAGATAAAATATATATAATAAAAAAACGATCATCAAATTATCCTTAGAGGTGTAAAGGGTCTCCTTATTCTTCCTCGCGTTATCCCGGCATTATTGCCACGGCTCATGAGAACCTAGCTAGGGTCCGCTTGACAACTAATCCCACGTAATCCTAAGGAGTTTTATCAGCCTGTTTTTGTTTTTAGAGCATCAGTCTGGAACCTAATTTGGAGGCGCTGGCGCGGTTGCTGGCCGTGCTTTCCGACCACGTTGATCTTCTGTTAGAAGACTGGTATCCCTCGCTTGGTGAGTTTGCTAAACATCGCGATTACTTAGGACAAAAATGTTATATTAAATTATACACAATACATATCTCAAGACACTTAAGTCATAGTCATAGTCAGTTTTTCTACAAAACTAACTTTATTTGATTGGTAATAATCATTTATAAACTACTGATCTAAGATCAGATCGAATTAAAAATGAGTATATAAGGGGAAGTTTGACATTAGCACCGGTAACGGACAAGATGAGAAGTAGTAGGTTAGCGTGTTATGGGCATGTGATGAGGAGGGATGAATACCATATAGGCAAAAGAATGTTAGGGATGAATGTTGATGGACGGAGAGCGAATTGTAGACCCAAAAAACGATGGATGGATTGTGTGAAAGAGGATATGAGAAAGAAGGGAGTGAGTGCTGAGGTGGTGAAAGATAGAGGAGAATGGAAGAGAAAAACATGTTGTGCCGACCTCACATAACGTGGGATAAGGGCAGGAAGAAGAAGACGAAGTTAAACTTCTGATATAAGTCGAATTTAAACTGTTGTGAGACATACTAACATTAACTAATTTCACGGTTTAGACTCACTTGTTTTAGTCACTCGCGCGACATGTTTCGGAGAGCCTAGGTCTCCTTTCTCAAGCACTAATAGTGCGAGCAGCGTTCACGACGACCGTGTATTGCGTACTGCCGCGCGCCGAGAAAGCCGATTGGGGGAGGTCTTGCGATATCGTTGTAGGCGGGAGGCGGGCATAGTGGTGTGTTCGGGTTTGAAGTGAGTCTAAACCGTGAAATTATTTAATGTCGATATAAGTGTTTAAACTTTTCAAGATTACATATTTTTCCTGTACGACCTACTAAGTTTCCTACCTAGTAAGTTTCGTAAGTATTTTGTGTAGGTACTCGTTTCGTTCACACGTCAGAAGGGCGATGCCTTATAACGCGCGTAGTGCCTTGTGCACAATGCCTTGCGGCCCATGAGGACGAAGCTGAGCGACCCGAACATCTAGCGCAGGTAACTATTATACAAAATCCAACTTTAATCATCATCATTCGCTTGCCCTTGTCCCATTCACTTGGGGTACTTAAATATTATCGTCGACATGTATCGGTGTTCGCTTCACTCAGGAAAGCTAAATAACGTGGGCTCTTTTGTTCAATCTACTATTTAATTTTTGGTTTGACGACCGGTCTGGCCTAGTGGGTAGTGACCCTGCCTGTGAAGCCGATGGTCCTGGGTTCGAATCCCGTTAAGGGCATTTATTTAATCATCTGTAACAACAATGTACCATGGTTGGCAATAAACATTTCTGATTTATGATGATTTGTGTGATGAGCACAGATATTTGTTCCTGAGTCATGGGTATTTTCTATGTATTTAAGTATCTACATATATTATATTATATATATCGTTGTCTGAGTACCCACAACACAAGCCTCCTTGGGCTTACCGTGGGACTTAGTCAATCTGTGTAAGAATGTCCTATAATATTTATTTATTTATTTGCCACTTGTTAGTGTCATAGCGATTTCAGTTCCTATTGACTAACAAAATGGCTCATAATGAACATATGTAAAGATAACTACGAATGCAAGTAGAATCAAGCATGGAAACACGGCAAAAGATACGATCAAATTATGATTTGATTGGTCAACACTTCGACAGGCGCTACAACGAGTGGGGCTCCGAGAGGAGCGGCGCGAGGGCGGCGGGGCGGGGGCGGGGGCGGGGGCGGGCGCGGGGGCGGGGGCGGGCGCGGGGGCGGGGAGGGTGTCGCAGGACTCGCGGGCCTCTGATCAGGACAGCGGCGTCGGCGCAGATTCCGCAGGTAACTGTGACAACTCCGTTTCCAATTTCAGAGCAAAGTATTAACCTCGTAAGGCCCAATGTGCATTACAATGTACACTCTGTTTCAATCTAATTTGAACCTTACACTAACTGAATTAAGTAGCATTTTTTTTGTTTCATTGTTTTCTAAAACAAACGAGTCACCCTCTTCTATACAATCAAGGTTAAAATTAAAAATAGGGAAACTTTGTATGGTGGGTCTTAAGAGGTTAAATCAATCAAACCATAGAGTTTTCGATTGTAAATAACTATTAAAGTGTAAGAAAAAATGTATCTCGAGTGTATCTGAAATTGATAGAATAATTATTTATGGCGTTGTGCTGTGTGTTGTTGGTAACTGCTTAATGTACCGCCAGTCCGCCATCTATATACCGTCGGGCAAAGATAGATATGACTCCGTAATAGATGGATACAATCTAAGGAAAAAACGTGCCTCGAAAATCACGAAAATTTGATTCTCGATCAGATGGCGCCACTACCTTTGGCCTACTTTCGTATAGAGGGCGTTGACGGTTTCGTTTGTTATTTAACAATTTCAACGCATATCAGTGAAACAACATGGGTCAAAATCATAAAAATAATTAATGCAAATAAAAGAAATCATTTATCCATATTGAAATACATTTTATCGTATTTTTATAAATTTTCATTTTTAGCTTTAAAGTGTGTCGATAGATGGCAGTGAATTTACAGTGGTTACAAAATTTACTATGACAGTACCGCTCTATCCTATTATATCCACTCAAGGGAAAATTACATAAGTTGTGGCTTTCTGATGACTTGTGTTGTACTTAGTTGAGTACTAAGATTATTTATTTAGTTGTGATAATATATATATATATGTATATATATGTATTTATGGGTATATATTTGTGTTTATATGGATATGTATTGTATATATATGTTTATTTTATATTCTAGATTACAGGTTTTAATTATTTACGTTTGTAATAATTGAACCATAATTTACTTTCTGTTCATAGTGTTCGTTTGTCTATCTTGATCTGTTTATTGTTTCATTCTCAATTGCTCAAAGGTTGACTGGAAGAGATCCCTTATAGGGATAAGTCCGCCTTTGTACATTGTATATATTTATGTTCTTTTATTGTGTTTGTAATCTGTCTTATGTACAATAAAGTGTTTACATACATACATACATATCCTCTTTGCCGTCGGGTGACAAGCAAAAGTCACTAAGTACCACCACAAGTTTAAAGCCACAGTGAACCGTATTATTATCCGAATAAGGTTGATTTTTGTTTATTATTATTTTTCAGTAATTAGTGAGTTTTGCTTGTAAAGATACATCATCTGCCAAATTCTTATACAGTTACCGAATCTTTGCTCTGACCATGGAGTAACTTATACTAGCGCGGTACTGTCATAGTAAATTTTGTAACCACAGTAAATTCACTGCCATCTGTCGACACACTTTAAAACTAAAAATGATGATTTATAAAAATACGATAGAATGTATTTAAATATGGATAAATGATTTTTTTTATTTGCATTAATTATTTTTATGATTTTGACCCATGTTCTTTCACTGATATGCGTTAAAATTGTTAAATAACAAACGAAACCGTCAACGCCATCTATACGACAGTAGGCCAAAGCTAGTAGCGCCCTCTGAACGAGAATCAAATTTTCTTGATTTTCGAGGCACGTTTTTTCCTTAGACTGTATCCATCTATTACGGAGTTATGTCTATCATTGCTCTAACTTATTTGTTTATTACATTATTGTGATCTAAAATTGTCTTTCACGACAGCGTCATCTCGCATCGGTTCAGTAGAGGGCACGCTCAGCGCCCGCGAAGAAATTAATTCCGAGGTCCACGGCTGGACCGTGGAGCAGTGCCTCCTGGCGGCGTGCACTGCACATAGCCTCGTGTGCCCCACGCACGGGGGCATACCGCTGCAGCGAGTAGCGCCCGACGCGGTAAGAGACGTGTGTGACAGAGACAACTCAACACGGTTACTGTGGAGCACTGCCTCTTGGCGGCGTGCACTGCACATAGCCTCGTGTGCCCCACGCACGGGGGCATACCGTTGCAGCGAGTTGCGCCCGACGCGGTAAGATACGTGTGTGACAGAGACAACTCAACACGGTTACTGTGGAGCACTGCCTCCTGGCGGCGCGCACTGCACATAGCCTCATGTGCCCCACTTCCGGGGGCATACCTTTACGAGTTGCTCCTGATGCGGTAACTTTCTCAATTTTTTATAATTTTGCTACAAAATGAAATCATTTAGATATAAATGTTTATCCAGGTAAGATCGAGATGTTTGATCTGCATTTAGATCCTATACTTCATTTCTGGAAAAGTTCATAATTTAATTAAATTCGATTGAATTAGCGCAAAGGAGAAGCTTTTCAACTTATACTCTTAATTGTTAAGCCGCTCTAAAAGATTTCCTCTGCGCAATAACTGGTATTATAGGATTTATAGGGAGCATGCGTAAATTAGTTGCATTTTGCATTTGAAGGGGGAATATATCTTAGACTTTATACATCCAATCCAAGAACGAGTAACGTATTTTCTTACTGTACCTCCCATATCGCAGTTACATAGTTGTCCACGCTTTGACAGTCCGTTTGATACTTTTTACTTTCTCATCAGCTACTCCTGGACGTGGAGGAGGAGCAGCGCGCGCGCTGGGAGCACATAGTGCTGGAATCGGTTGCTGGTCGCGGAGCCTTCGGCACCGTGATGGCGGCCACGTGGAGGCCTCCGGGACAACAGCCGAGGAAGGTCGCGGTCAAAGCGCTGCAGCCCGTCCCACCGCCGAGAGCGCAACACCATCATGCTTACAAGGTAAGAATAGAATAGAATAAATTTATTCAAAAATATTGCTTGAAACATGCAGAACCAACTTATTAATAAGCGTCACTGAAAAGGTCTCCACTCGGCTTAATGTCAAGAATCCACCTAAGGATCTCGACGCTGGTCTTCCGTGGAGACCCTTCCGAGAGAGCGCAACCACACGCTAAAGTACAAAATTTATATAAAAAGTAAATTTAATAAGCCTATTGTAATGTTGTCACACGCGTCGGGACGAGTGTGGCAGCATGTAAGATCTCCCTCGGTCCAGACGGGACCTCGGGTTATGTCTCGACAGCTCAGGGATGAGAGGACAGAGGGGTGAGTAAAGAAACACTGATTTATATCTCTACAATCTACGGGCTTTTATGCCGGTTTATTTATAATAAGATCAAACGGGTATGCTAGAGCCTACGCTACTGCGCACGGGACGGGATCCCTTATTCGGGATGTTAATGACGGGCGCGAATCCCTAATCTATCCGCGACAACCATACGGGGTTGTGCTGACCCTCGGGACGGTCGGCAGGGCCAGGCTTACGGTGTACGGAACGGGATCGGGGTTGTCCCGAAGGGATAGAGTGCTAACGCGTAACCACACACTGCGCTACCATTCCTTCGGGCGGAGTGACGGGATCTCGGGGCAAGGACAGTGTGCTGGGCGTCTACCACGCTCCCGGCACTACTGTCCCCAAGGGTAAGGTATAGAATCCTCTAGCAAGGTACCCGGGCTGACGCGTGAACCACACACCGCTCAACGTACCGAGGAAGAGGGGGAGGGAGTCTCTAGGGAGCTGACGCGTGAACCACACACCGCTCAGCTAGAGTGCAGTGCCCCTAGCAGCCGATCCGCGACTGCGAAGAACACTGCCCGATCGCTGCGAGTGCGCGGGGTTATATACGGTTCGGCGCGCGGGGTGCGGGGTGCGGGGTGCGGGGTGCGGGGTGCGGGGTGCGGGGTGCGGGGCGCGGTCGGCGGTGGGGCGCGGCGCTCGGACAGGCGGCCGGTTCTGCGTGGCTGTGTTGTGGTGCCGCCTTGTATGTGTGCGTGCTGTGGCGCGTCATCACACTATATTATCCTATTCAAAACTACAATAACAATACAATAATTTAAATTAGGGTAAATAAACAGTAATTAATGTATAACACAAGGTGAAATAAATTATATGGGAGGCGTTCATTCAAGTAGAAATGGCACGTGAGTATAATTTTTGTAAATTTAAAATATGTTTTTTAAAATTAACTTTAAATGAACCAATTGATTTTGAGTTCCTTTTAGGAGGAGGTATATTGTTCCAGAATCGTCATTGCATACATTTTATACAATAAATAACAGTAGACCCT